>NW_020955876.1:243095-310811 GCF_003031625.1 Empidonax traillii
TTTTTTTTTTTTTCACCCGGGGAAATAAATAGGAGTAAGCAAAAGAAAAATTATCTGCATATCATCTGTTGCCCCACTCAAATACATGTTTATCCAATAATAATAATTATGAATATGCAGAGTGCCTAGGGAGCTGCACAGCTGGAACTGTTAAATCAGCATAAAATGGAGAACACAAAAACCAAATAAAATATTAAAAAGCTAGAACAAAGCAGCAGCAGTGTTTATGGGGAGAGCAGCACCCAGCACTCCAGCTCTGCTTTCCACCCTCAAGGATGCTCTGGGTGCCTTTTTTTGCCCAGCTGATCTCCCTGGGCTGTGATGGGGGAGAAAGGGGTTCGCTTTGGTTGTGCTGGAGGAGGAGGTGTCAGTGAACAGGGGGAGCAGCTCTGATTGTGCTCATAAAGAAACCCCAATTACAGCTAAAATGTCAGAGCAGGCAGCAGTCGATGGTTGTAGTGAGGAATCCCTGAAGAGCGTGTTGTCTGAGCCACAGTTGTGGGCTGAGTGCAGAACAAAAGTGTGCCTTTATGTCTTTTAGGATAATTCCACGGTTTATATGTATCCCCCTGGCCTGAGATAGTGATGATTTATTTAGTCTGCGGTTAAATTAAAATATTCCCTGATAATTTCGAGGCTGATTTACAGACACAGCAGATGGCTCATCTCCTTTCATGTACATCCTGAGAACTGCTTTCTTAAATAATAGAGTATTATGTATAAACGTTATCCTCTGAACCTGAAAATTCCTGACTTGTCTGTTGGGGTTTTTTTTAGTGGGTTGTTTTTTTGTTGTTTGTTTTGTTGTTGTTGTTTGTTGGTCTTTTAAAAAGACATTTAATATATTAGCAATTTAAGGAATACCCAGTTTTTAAGTGTTAAAGATTGTGGCTGCTCTCCAGGCTGGAATTGCCTTCACTTTTCTTGGCTCATCTCCAGAATCATAAATTTTAACGATAGACTTTCCTGCCACGGGGTTTAAGTGATTGGATCCTCGTTGATGGAGACTGGTGTGGTTTTTGTGTGGGTGGGTGGAGGGGGGTTGCTTGTTTGTTTGAGGGTTGGGAGGGGGGTAATGCCATGGATTTCCTCCACTGGCTGCCAGGGAAGCAGAACCAATTGCTGGGGGAGGAGGAGGGGATCCTGCATCTGCTGCCATCAGTCTGCGAGGCACAGGGAAATTGCTCTGGTGAGAGACAAAAGCACATTTTATTTTCTCAGTTCCGAGGCCATACTGCGTTTTTCCTCATTATTGAACACCCCTGGTGACGCTGTTTATATAGAGAATGCAAATTCCATTTTTTGTTTTTTTGGGGTAGGTTTTCCCGTGTGGTTTTTGGTTCGCAGGGCTGTTCCATTCATTCCACCATGGCTGGATCTATCAATGACAATTCTGGTGTGCTCTGAACTCCCAACGTGCAAATAGTAAACCAGGCATGATGAAGTTCCCAAGATGCCTCTGGGAGCAGGCCGGGAGAATTTGTCTTCTTTGGAAGAGTCGTGGCTTTTACCCAGGGAGCATCAGAAGAATTCCAGTAGAGTCCATGGCTGTTTTTCAGGTGCACTGAGAAGACGGTGTCTTTGTCACCTTCCTAATTTTGTACCTTCACAGAGATCTGAGATGTGAGAGAAAATAAGCAAAGCGGCTCAACTGTGGCGACAAAAGTCGGAAAACAGCGAGGAAGCAAAATTGCGGTGTTTGTTTGTCTTGCTTTGTGTCACGGGGAGAGTGGGAACAACTTGGCCGAGGGTGTGTCTGCTAAAGGAACTACAGCTCCCAGGCATCTCCACTCTCCTGGATGGGTCCTTTGCGCGTGTTTTCCTAGGAATTAATGTGCCGCTTTTCATCACAACAGTCCCAGAGGGAGGTGGGGGGAGAAAGAAAAAAAAAAAAAAAAAAAAGAGCCACCAGGCAAATAGACTTTGAGCCGTAAAAATCACAGAAGCAAATTTGAAGGTCAGATGCGTGCTGGCTGCGGCTCCTTTTGTTTAGGAAAACCCATTAGGGCGGTGGAAAGCCCTCGGTGCCGCTGCAAAGGGATGTAAATGAGGTGGGTTTGGCGGCGGGGCCATTGTGCCCTTTCAGCTCCCGGTGTTGAAATGCAGCTGCTCATTAGGGGCGATGCCTTTTGAAGTGACCGGGAGAGCCAAATGGCAAAGCGAGGCGGGCACGGCACAGCGCTGGAGGGAGACTGGTCCCTGGGTTTGGTTTGCAGTGGAGGAAGAACAGAGAGAAATCAAGGAGAAGCTTCAGATTAAAAGAATGGCTTAGAGTCCAGTAGCTTCCACTATACCTGAGATGATGCAAAGGGTAAAAGAGAGAAAAGTGCCGTGAGAAATCCTGTGCCAAAGCAGGTGGAGGTGTCCAGGGTAGATGATAATGCGTGTGAAGATGCTCAGGGCCACCTGACAGCTTCATTAGAGCATTTCTTGGGCCTGTTATGGGCTTTGACTCTTGAATTTGCTGCCCTGTGTGATGGCAGGTGTAAAGCCCTAAATCTGTGAATCTGATGCGAGGAAATTAAGTTTAGGCTGGAGACAGTAATGTGAGACGTGCTGTGGTTGATCCATCATCTATTTGCATCCTAGATCTTGTGACAAGGCAGGCAGAGATCTCTGGATGTGTTGGGGGAACTGGGAGGTGCCTGATTTATTACTGTCGTGGTGGAATGACGTGGAAAATATTTTGGGAATCCATTGGAATGGTTAATTCCTTAGAATGGGGAGCCCATTTTGCTTATTTTGAGTTCAAACAAACAGCCCTCACCTTGTGAGGTCGTTGCTGGCCAGGACAGAATGCACAGAGAGAAACTCCTGCCTGGTTTCATTGGTCCAGAATTGTCAGTTTCGTGCTGTCTCGAGTGAAAATATTTGTGCTTTCTTTGCAAAATGTTTGTGTTTAGGGCTGTTCCCACCACTGGGTCTCTGTGAATCAGGGTGGGCACTTCTCCCAGTCAGGTGGATTGTCACATGAGGCCACGGGACAAAACCATCCATGGACTTTCTGGAGAGAGTGCAGTGAAAGGATGGAGCGTCTGTACTGTGGGAAGGATCACCCAAGGGCTGAGGCTGCACAGAGAGAAGCCCCCAAGGGATGTTGTTGTGGATAAACACCTGGTGGGAAGGAGTGAAGAAGACAACCAGGCTCTCCTGGGGGGGCCGGGACAGGACAAGACACAACGGGCACAAAGTGGAATACAGGAAACCCTGTCTGAAGATGGGAAACAGAACAAACCCCCCTCTTGGGATTTTTGTTTAGCTGACCCCTGGAACAGGTTGACTGGAGAGATTGGCATGTAAACCCCACCTGCACACGCTCCTGGATCACCTGTTGCAGCTGATCCCTTCTTGGACTGGGTGATCTTGAGATCCAACTCAATTATTCAGTGATTTCAGTACAGCAACTCTTATAAAAATAGTTATAACAGACACTTGTTTAAATATTTAATGTACTTCTTTTGTTTGTATCAGTGATACGTATCAACCTTGAAAATTTAGGAGAATGTTAATTACTGGCTGCTGGTTTATGGTTAATAATTTACCATGTTGACTGACTTGAAATATAATCCCAAAGACACGAATGGGAGTGTTTGAACTTGTGTGGAAAGGTTGGGAAGTGTGTGGAATGAAGGGTTAGATGGAGAAATGAGTCAGTTAAACATATTCAGGCTACATTTTGGGCAGAGTAGGGTTTGTCTTGCTTGGAATGGGAGAGACCTGGCTGGGCTGTGCATGGAATGTGGAGTTGACCAGGTGGTAAATCATGAAAAATAGTGATGGAGATTTTAGGCAATGGAAACCCAAACTTGTCTCCAGATTCGAATGGGCTTTTCCATATGTTTTTCATCTCTTGTCTAAAAAGCAACTGTATAAAACCCACTTTAAATGTTACGTGAACATATTCAGGCAGAAGTCAGTTAATTATCCCCGAAATTAAATTGTGAGATTGTAAAATTTCCTGTTTTATGAGAAAGAAAACCCTGAACGTTTCCCCAAAATAAAAACAAGTGCAGTTCTTTGCAGTGAGTTCCAACTGCAGCCTTTTTAACATGAAGATTGATGTGCATTAAGCATTCAAAAATTTAAATCCTGTTTTCTTCCAGCGCCTTCATATCTGGGATATTCAGGGCTGCATTTCAACGTGACACAAAAGATGAACAGCCAGTTTGGGTGGTGTTTACACAATATTGGCAAATTGGGCCCTTAATGTGCGGCATTATTGCATAATCTGATGTTTAAAATAAACAGCGGCAATAATGGAGGGAACCTCGGAATCTGGAGATGCTTGTTGGTGGTTCTTCAGAGCCCACGGAGAGCAGCCTGTCTTTGCATATTAATCACCCTTTCAAAGGAAGTTTGCCTTATTTGCATTGTGTGTGCTCTGAGCAGGCCCACAGTGTGGCTGGGAGAGGGGGGGACACTGGAATTGTTGTTCTCAAAAGGGGTTTTTATTCCATTCAAGTGGCAACGCTGAATGCGGGAGAATCGAGGCAGTGTTTGGGGGAAGAACAGCCCCTTTTGGGGTTGGGTTTCATGTGGAAACCCAGGGTTGAGGGTCTGGGCAGTGACTCACCCTTGTGGTGTCCCAGTTCGATGTGCCGGTGGATCTGGGGGTTATCTGGGAATTGGGGGGTTGAAACAAAATATTCTTACCTTTGAGCCCTCTGGAAAACATGTGGGAGGTGTAAACACTGGGGAAATGTTCAGGTTGTGTGAATGTTTTACCTCTGGGGATAACAAGGTTTCTCAGGCTGCATCACTGCTCTGGTAATGTGGTTTTTACATTAATTCACCTGTTCCTTTGGAGCCCCGTGAGGTGATGTGTTAATGAGCTGCAACCTTTGTATGAAAAGAAATCCAGGAAAGGTGAGCTTTTGGTTACTGTGCCATGAGACATCCTTGTATAAACCAGGAATGTGTCTGACAGCCTCAAAAACCCCTAAAAACTCATTCTTTTCAGGTTCTGAAACATGAAGTTTAGTGACCAGCAGAGATGTTTCGATCAGTGACGGCTCACGAACTGTTTGGCTTGGTGTTGTGAGAGGTGCACAGATAAAAGATACATGTGTGTAAATACATATATGTGTGTGTAAATACATATACATGTGTGTGGGACACTCTGGTGGCAGTTTTCTTTTGGCTCAGTGTGGAGGAGATTGCAAACTGAGCTCATGTTTGCACCAATTGAAGCGGCAGCAGCATCAACAGGTCTGTGCCTGGGGTGATGTGTTTCTGCTGAGGGCAGTGGAGAAATAAAGACTTTTGTTGGGAACTGCCGTTCAGACAGTTCGAATAACCCCCCTGTGCTTCCCAAAGGCCGAGATGTTATCAGGGGGTGGTGTTGGGTCAATAGTATTGAGCAGTGCTGGTTGCTGCAGTCCTCCGTCTCCCTTTGATTTTCCTTGTCTCATCAACCACTTGGGCATATTTTCTTACACGGGAATCATTTTGTTCTGCTGTAAACTGTCAGATAGTTTCCTTTTGGTGTGCAATTCAAGAGTGAGCCAGGAGATTTTTAGGAGTGGTTATCCCAGGACTCAAGAGAGCAGAACAGTCTGGAGTGTTGCTGTTCTGGCTGGGCTGAGGTTGATTTTAGCTTGAAAAGGTCTTTGCAGAAATGAGTCACTGAGATGGAGGTTTTGGTGTCTTTGTTGTTGCTCTCTGTACTCAAAATGGTATTTTCAGTGGATTTTCTTGTTGTGGATGTGAGGAATTTTTGTGTGAATAATGCAAGAGGACAGGAAGAGAATTCTCGTGACAAATGTTCATTTTATTGTATTTTCGTGGGAACTGTTGGGTTTACAGTGTATGTGTGCAGCTGGGTGTGTTCTGGGGTGGCAGCTGATGGGTTTTTGTGATGTATCAAAGCTCTGCCCGTGTGTCACTGAGGTCACCACACCTACAGAGAAAGGGAAACCCCCAAACCATCAGTGCAACACACTTTGCATAACTTGGAGCACTTATTTCCTCCCTATTTTCACATAAAGCACTTGCAGTGTTTGCAGGTGAAGTGTAGGAGCAAACAATACATCCAGCCAGTGTTGATGTTCTCTTTCCCTTTAGCTGCCTCAGGATTGTTATATAATTAATATTAATTGCTGAGTCGTTGTGGAAGGTTATGATCAAACAAAGCACTCAGTGCACACCTGTGTGTGCTTTGAGAGCCTGGCAATAACCATTTTGAAACTTGCTCTCTAGTTGTGGGTGTAAATAACACACAGCAACGTGCATAAAACGTCTTTGTGCAGCTCAGGATGTGCCCAAAATACATACGGTATCGGCTAATTATGATTTTTTTTGGTGCTTAATTTTGTATTTTTCAGTGTGTTAACAGTGAGAGAAAGTCATCAGACACTTGTGTGCAGCGTTTTAGAAAAACACAATCAGCAGCTGCTTGTCCAAGTCACTTATTAAATTATTCTAAGCCTGCAGAAATCAAAAGAACAGAGACAGGAACTGTGTTTCAGTGTCGTGTTTTCAGCAGATAATCCCTCAGAAGTATAACATGCTTTTAGGGGTTGTGAACAGACTCACAGAATTACTCCATAGTCCCCTAAATCCTTTTGGAGTTTAATCTCCTCATGATCTGTGGGATGCAACTTGGAGGCATTTAGCATTTATTATTTACTCCCCAGTGCTTGGTGTTTGTCAGGAATAAAGCAGGCACGTTGGAACACCGATAGAAAACCAGATGTGTGTCTGTGTTTATTGTGGACACAGCCTGCAGGGTGCTGAGGGAGCTGCTGGAACTGAGAACCTTCCTGAATGCCACGAGGAGGAACGAATCCTTGGCCTGCCAGCTGAGCTTTGCTTGAGGAAACTCATTGCCTGTTAAGAGGAGGGATGGCACGTGGAGATTTAATGATGTCACCTTGAGCCGCTTCTGGCTTTGCCACTGGGTTTAGCTCTTGTCATTTCTCTCCCTTTCTGTGTCGTGGAATCCAAGTAATTCCTGTCTGGGCGCTTGGAAATGGGTATTTCTGTTGGGGGGCTGCCCTTGTTCCTGGCAAAGGAATGGCTCTCGTGCCCAGGTTGCTTCAGCACAGGAGGGAGATGCTGCACTTGGGGTGTGCAAGGCCTTTCTCACCCCAGGGACAGTCACAGGTGATGTCTAGGACTGACCTTGTCTCACCTGCAGGTGGGGAGGGCTCACCTGTCCCTGGGCAGCTTCCCCGAGTGAAGGGCGATGGAAATCTGCAGAATGGCCATTTGTTTTTAACCAGGTGAGTTGAAATGATCTGGGATGGATCTTTCTGGAAAAAAATAGCAAACCCCAAGGCTTTAACTGAAAGAGGGGAAAAATTGTCTTGTGAGGAAGCGTTTTGCCCACCCAGGAGCTGCCCTGCGGTGGGTGGGGAGGAGGATTCACCCAGCAGAGCTGTGCAAACACTGATCTCCTCCTCGTCTCAGCTCCCAGCACTGGTGGTGTTTCAGCCAATCTGTCAACATCTCGTAGTATTTCACACTCGGTTCTGCTGTAGGAACGCAAACCTTCTCCTCTTACACCCAGCGAATGTGAACATCAGCGAGGCACTGAAGGAGCTCCTTCCTCAGAATTCCCTGTGCTGTGTCTGTGCCAGGAGAAAACCTGCAGTGGAGCAAAGGTTTTCCACGGGGCTCTTTATGAAACAGCTGACGCTTTCTGAAGCAGTTCTACTTCCATCAGTTCACAAAGTGGACATTGAATATTCAGGTTATCAGGCACCCTTTGCACGTGGAGCAGAAGAACACCTAAAGTGTGTTCAACTTTCAGGGAGCAAACACACTGCATATATTTGTGCTTTTACCAACAACAATCGTTGAGTTGTGTTTATGTAACAATGGTAGAAGTATTTAGACACAAGCTCGTTTGTTTACCTCATTTTATTGGGGAAAATAATAACTTTTGGTAAATGAGAGAACTCTAAAGGGTTGGGTTTTTTTAACAGGTAATGGCAATCCCCACGGAAGAGACTGAACGTGTCAATTCTCTATAGCTGAAAGTCCTGATGAGGATTTCAGAACTTATTTTGGTTAAAAGAAGCTATCTGTAGATGAAGAATACTTGTTTGATGAAAAAGGGCCTAGATTTAAATGACCTCACAAACCAAATGTGGACCAGCCTGACCGTTTCTGTCCATGAATTTAAGGTTGTCTTCCTGTGGCTCTGTAGCTGCAGTCACTCTGGCAGGTCTAGGGAATGATTAGTGCCCTATCCCAGAGCTTCTGTGCATTCCCAGTGGTTGTTTTTCATCAACCTAAATTGGTGCATACAAAACAGACTTGGGATAAAAATAGCACATCCCACCCTCCCTTATTTTGTGCGTTCAGGCCCTGCATTATTTATGGCTTTCTGCAGTGTCCTTTGTGTACAAATGCAGTTGTGATTTATTATTTATTGGGACAAGCAGAAGTAGCTCCCAGTATTAAAAAAACCCCAAAGATAAAGGTATTTTCTTATCAGGTGAATGGGTTTCTTATCTCCTTTTCCTTGAAGATTGCAGTGAGTGGTGGGAGCAGAGGAATTCAGCTGGAGTGGTGAGTGAAAGCAGTGCTGCTGATTCCCTTGGAATTTAGCACTTTAAATGGATTAGGACTAAAAATACCCCTGCCTGGCATTGCGTCACGCCCGGGAGCCTTTTAAAGTATCTGCATTTACACGTTTGCTGTCAATTCAGAACCATTCCCACCTCGGAGCTCTCTGGGAATCAGGCATGCTGTCCAATTCAAGGTGGATTTGCTGGAGCCCAGACCCAGCACTCTGGGACAGAAAGGGTGATCTTTGTTACATCCAGGCTGTGTCATTCACTCCCCGGGGGATTTGGGAGCTTTAACAAGAATTAACCTTTTGGCACTTTGGGTCAGGGTGGGGTCTTGGAGCATCTTGACCAGTTGTTGATCAGTTCTGCTGCCAACTCCAGCCAGAGCTCCTGTTTTGTCATTTGGTGAGATGTGGGAACACTGTTCTGGCTGGGGATGTGCTCCTGCCTGTCATCACAACAACAGAAAATGGCATTTTAACCCTGGAAATGGAAATAACCGTGTTTTGTGCTTTTCTGAAAGCCTGGGATTCCTTTACCGCAGCTGAGGGTGCTTTGATTGAACTTGTGTTCTGTTTGGACAAACTTCACCTTCACATGGCAATGAAATGATGTTGGAGCCCTTGTAGAGGGGCTGAAACAGAGAAATACATCATCACACACTACTAATTGGGGTTTTTTTAAAGGAGGTGTGATGGTAGCACTATGTCAGACATCCTCATGCCTTCTTAGTTTCTGAACTGCTGAGAAAAGAGCTATAAATCCATGCAGTCTTTTTGCTTTATACTGAATATTTCTGTTAATTTTTGGCCCGTATTTATTGTAACGTAATCTGCATGTTCAATAGCTCTAAAGATGAGTCCCTGCTGATGTTTCAGGTGTATTTTGGGGTTTAGGTGATGCTTCTGCAGGTTTCCAGAAGGTGAGGAAGAGTGCAGTGTTCCACGGATGGATTTGATTGATCAGCTCAGAGCAGTGCAGGGAAGGGTTTTTGGGTTGTGTCTGCTTCCATCTCAGCGAGGTGTTCACAGAGGTCGTAAATCAAAGCCAGGTAAGATTTGGGAGCTGTCGTGGTCCAGGTTAACATTTTGGACTCCACTAGATGGCACTGATTTATTGTGCTGTTGATAAAAAAAGAACACCAAGTGCAGTTTTGTGAATTACAGAGGGAGGGTTTTATTTTTGGAGCAGGAACCATAAATAAGGTGATGAGGATGCTGAATACTTATCTGCTTGTCATATATAGATATATATATATTCCTTCATGACCCCTTGCTTTTGAAGTGAAGTAGTGAACTGATATTTTGGGTGGGATGGATGAGCAGTTACTGAGAGCTGCTGCTTGAGGGAGGCATCAGTAACTTCATCTCTTTTGCCTCTTCTGTGCATTTTCTGTGCCATCAGATGGCACCAGGAACGCCCAAGGCCTGTGTTTCAAGGCAGCGCAGGAGCTGTGCTGCTCAGCATTCAGGATGCTAATGAGGGGGAATGTTGAGGAGGGCTTTGTTCCTCCTTTCCTCCGGGATGAGGGGGAGCTGTGAGCAGAGCTGCCGTGTTACCTCGGCTGACTCTGCAGCCAGAGCTCGTGGGTGTTTTAATCTGGTGCCACACGAGAGAGATGGAGCCTGTCTCAGATGGGTGTGTGAGTCACAGGGAGTGTGCAGGGCCATCTCCCCCGGAGAGTGCGGGCTGGGGTGGTGTGTTCCCTCTGTCTCCCTTTCCAGTGATTGGGAAGGAAATGATCTTCCCAGGAAACCGGGCTCCCTTTTGCCACCAGTGGGATCTGCGTTCTGGCTCCACCTGGATAAATGGATTTTTGATAATTTCTTCGTGTCAGGTGTGGCTCCACGTGCCTGGGAACAGCCCGTGTGTCCCCAGGGCTGCTGGGGCCGGGTGTCCTGTGGATAAATCACAAATCTAATCGTGAATCAGCCTAAAAAAGGGATTTCCTGGAGCGGCTCTGGGTGTGTTGGGTTTGTTCTGGGGGATAATCAGAGCGGGGGCAGGTGGGCAGGGGGTGGCTGATGAGCACAGGCTCTGTTTTCCAGAACAGAAGGTGGAACTGGAATTTATTATCTGCCATTTTTTGCAAGCAGATGGAAAACACTCTGCTCATGAATTTGCAAGGGAAAGGATTTTGGAAGCAGGCTTTGCATGTGTCCTTCCCCCTTTTTATGTGCCATCCTTAAATCCTTCCTCACTATTGGAAGTTCACTTGGGGAGGTGTTCTGAGCCCTGTTGTTGAGGTGGAGAAACAGGGGAAGAAGTCCCCAAACCATCCAACCTGCACGTGCTAAACAGATGGAAGAGCTGTGAATAAAACTAGAACGGCCGAGGATTCACCGTTCAATTTGCATTTTTTAACTCTACCCTGGAGATTGTGGTCTCGTGAAGAAGGGGGAGTTGTTAAGGCTAAAGATGCCACGAATTTAGAAAACGAGCTCTTGAATAACTAGCACGTGGCACAAGTGCGTTGGAGTTGGGTTTTATTTGTTTGTAGCATTTTTCAAGGGGGCAATTAATTAGTTTGATTATTTATTTGTTTTGTTGGTTTTTCTCCCTTAAGTGAGTGTTAAAACAGGTAATGACAGGGAGCTGACTCCAGGTCTGCCTTGACTGAGTTCTGCTGGAGATGGAGTGCAGATAAGAGCACTTGGGAATTAAGGATTTGTTCCTTTTGGCAATTAAGTGCCCTCTGGGTGTCTGCCTTGGGGTCTTCAGGCATTGCAGAAGCTCCTAAAGGCCACAGAACATACCAATTGTATAGAAGCAGCAGCCACCCACCCTTAATGATTGATTACTGTTGTAATTTTATTTTTGGGGAGGATTATTATTATTATTTAATTGTATTTTGGTTTAATATGTAAATTGTTGTACTGTTGCTGATTACTGTGGCAGGGGCTTTCTCTGCTGCAGCATAACAAGCCTTCCGAAGGCAGTTGGAGGTGTGGAGGGAGCCAGATGGTTACTTAACCTAAATCCTCGGAATTCCCTGAGGACACCAGGCCCTGGCTGCTCCCTGGGGAGTCTGAGCTCCTTCAGCTGGGCTGAGGCTGCACTGAGGCCATGGGAGCACTTTTGGAATGTGCAGCTGGTCCGTGTCAGCACCTGGAGGGCTGAGACATCCCCAGCTATGGAGCTGGGGGGGAGGTGGGACCACAAATCAGGGACCTCCTGATTCCTGGGCACGTGGAACAGCATCACAAATGGCACTTGGAGATTTCTGTTGGCAACTCCAGTGAGTGTTTGTTTGGGTTTTCCTCCTAATTAAAAAGAAGAAGAGTATATTATGAATGTTGACAATGGATGAAGCAGAGAAATCCCATTTTCATGCATTTCCATTGTGGTGGAAGGCCTTGATACCACCATTTGTACTCCATCATTGTCATTTATAGGACACTGTATATATATTACAGCATAATTCCATCATTTCAGAGGCATTTTGTGAGGCTCTGACTTGCTATTTCTGTCTTCCATCATCAGAGATCACATCATCCTTTTTTTCTTCCCCTGCCCCTTGGAAGCAGCAGCAAAGGGCAGATGACAATGCACTCATTTCCCATTGCAGGCTGAGCAGGTCCTGTATTTCCTGATTCATGACAGATTTCTGCTCCAGAATTAGAAACCCAGGGGAGAAATGGAGCTGCCATTTCCAATGAATCACATCCAGGCAGGAGCTGTGTCGTTCTGTCCTGTTTGGAGGGGGGCACAGCCCGTTTTTGTTCAGTGGACAGTGTATTTAGGGGGGAGAAGCTCACAGCCGAGAGGTTTCAGGGAGTGCCATCGCCTGTGCTCAGATAAAATCCCTCTCTTTCTCTCTGGTCTTTCAAAGAACATGCCCATGTTTTCCTGGGGGATTTGATGAAGTCCACAGGTCAGAAAGTGTGGAGAGGGCTGTGTAATTCCCCCCTGGTTTGTGCTTGTGAATGGATCAGTTGGTTAATGATCATAGCTCGTGTTTAGGGGTGGGGAGGGGATAATGAAAGCACCATCACAGTGGTTTGGGTTCATTCTTGGAGATGGCATAAAATGACAGCAGAAGGTTTTTCTTTCTCTTCTCTCACTAAACGGTCCATTACTCGCCTAATACATCCAGTAATCGTGGCTAATTGAGGCTTAAAAACACATTCTTATTTATATTTCCAGCAGTAATAATTTTTTCCCCCCCAAGCCCAGTGAGTCATGTTCTCAGAGGGGTTTGTTGCTGTTCAGTGGATGACAGAATCCCTGCTCTCAGCCGTGGAGGAGATCCCACATTGCCGTGCCATCTGTTACCAAACTTTGCGAGTTTGTTTTTCCCAGTTTGCAGCAATTTGAGGCAGAGCAGGGGAAACAGAGCAGGTGATTAAAAGTGCAATTCCAGTGGGATTTCAGTGCTGCAAAAACACGGGGGTGATGAACAGAAGAGGACGAGGATCTGGCTGGGGGGGGGGTTTGTGTGTCCATCAGCCTCTCACACGAGGTGATCTGACTCAAATATTCTGACAAAACCTGCAGATCCCTCGCTGTATTTACCCTCTCATTAACCAGTTTCATTTTATTTTATTTTTTGGAAATTGTGTCTTGCTGTAATTGCAGCTCATTATCTCTGTTCTGCTGAAGTGGAGGGTTGGGATGTCCCAGGAGGTCCTGGCTGATAACAAAATCACCTTGCATGTTAGTTCTGACTCCCCACCAGCCTCCTGAGTGCGTTTTTTAATGAGCACACCCAGTAGAAAGATCCATTGTTCTCCACACAAACAGTTGCTGGTTTGTGCTGGTTCAGAGGTCTCTGCTTGGGCAGAACTCTTTGCTTCTGTGGGACTTGTCATTTGGCTTTGGCATTTTCTGCAGCAGATGCAAGAAGGAAAAAAAAAATCCTCAAAATACCTATTTAATTGTTTGTGTGTTAGTGATGTGAAGCTTCCACGTTAGTATTTGGTCGAGAAAGTCTTTGAAAGGGAGTTTTTGAGGAAGCTCAGTCAGAACAAGAATCCCCTGTCACTGATTAAGCTGATTTTAGGAATAAGTTGATTGGGCATGAAGTACATAAATATTGCTCCAGAGCTGAAATGATCTTTGGGTCATTTTTAGGAATTCTGTCCGTAAATTTTGGCAAACGATCCACTCTTTTATTTAAAAGTTCCACTGGATTTATAATGTGGTGACTACTGGGGCTCCTCACAGACAAACCCTTAAACCTTTTGTCTTCAAATAGCCTGGATTGTTTTTATTTATCGATATTATTTGTTCTCCTAAAAGGAGTAATACATTTATTATGAGCTGTGAACAATCTCCTTCACGTATTTTTGGGGGAAGAGCAGCCTGGAAGTTCTTTATATTCAACTTCTCACCTAATGGATGTGTCAGTGACAATCACAGATCTGCCTGTGATTGTCATATCAATCAAACTGTGGCTGTTCTGCCCCAGGTATTATATTATCAGCTGTGCTGAGCGTCCAATCCACCCAAATCCAGCAGCTAATCCACTTGTTTGAAGATCATTTTAATTCTGCCCGGTGCCAGCAGTGTGTTTGTTGGTATTTCTGTGTGCTGTGCGTGCTCTGATTGTTTTGGTTTGGCGTTCTCCAAGTGCAGGAGGTGATGTGCTTTAGTCACAGGGAAATCACCGACGGTGTGCAGCTGGTTTTTAAAATAAGTGCTTGCAAGTCCCAGGGGGTGAGCAGGCACTGCTGCCCTGCTCTGGGCTGGCTGGTGCCATCCACAGCAGTCACTTTGTCACACTGGAGCATCCCTGCACCCGCAGCTGGCTCCAGCTGTCTGCTCTGGGATGAGAAAACGGGATATCCCAGGAGGGACACTTTCTACCTGTGCTGGTTCTTGGTGGTTTTCTGCTCCTAAAAATGAAATTACAGCTGGAAGCGTCTTGTTTGCACTCTGTCACTGTGAAAGCACAGCTCTGTTCTGCACCTCTGGGCAGCCATCTGCAAAGGCTGATACTGCAATAATACAATGTTCTTATGAGCCTTGGATGTGTTGTCTCTGCCTGTCCTTGGATACCTTGTTAGACACAGCTGTTAACGCCTTTTATAACCCTATTAACCCTTTTTACAACATTTTCTCTGGATTTTGTGTTACTCTGTTGCTCAGAGAAGCCGAGACAATCTTTATATTTAGATACAAATGTATCAGCTACTTCTTCAAAACTCTGGAGATCTGATTACCCCTCAGACTGGAGGCCAAAACTGTTTGTTTTGTTTGGCTGTTTGAATTTCAGTGGGAAGCCACAGCACCCCAGTAAATGACCCTCCCACTGGGGAGCTTCAACTCCAGGAGCAGCCTCTTGCCTTACCTTGCACCCCAGAGCTTTATGAAAGGGGTTCTTTTCCCCAGCTGACATGAAGTGGACGTTAAACCCCTGCTCAGCATAGATGCCCTTTCACAGAACTGACGTTTCTTGTGCAGGGAGAACCATCCAGTGCAGGCAGAGGAGGGAAAACCGGAAACCAGTGGATGCCAGGAGCAGGGGTGGATAGGGAGCTATTCATCTGGCTGCCCACACAGCTTCCAGGGGACGTGGAGCCAAGGCCTCCCTTGGCAGCAGCTGCTTGGGTTTTATTTATTTTTTTATAAATTCATTTACGTGATCGTCTCCTGCACACGACTCTTGTTTTCAGACCTCTCCAAACTGGGCCCTTCCCTCTGATGTGAGCGGGTCAAACCTGTGTGAATTCCTGACTCTGAGGGGGGAATCTGGCAGTGCTGGGATTGTTTTTTCTAACAAGGTGACGGTGCTGGAATTTTCCACGAGTGGGACAGCTCACTCCTCAGGTGTGTTTATTGAAAGTCAGCCCAGCTGGGGTGGGAGGGGTTGGAACTCGCACTGGGATAAGGGCCAGGAGGTGATGGCTGGGGATGTGTGGATGCAGTGGGGACGCAGGGAATCCATGGATAGCCCTCCCAGCCTCCCTGGGGTTCTGGGAAGGACCACTGCAGCATTTGGGATTCCCAGGTGGCTCCCAAGAGGATTGCAGACGCCCCTTGTGACAAAGGTTCCCATAATTGGGGAAACAGCTGATTTTGTCCAATTTTCTCAGCTAAAGACACATTTCTGAGCAATGAGATGGTCGTGGTGTTCCTGGGAACAGTTCCCTCTGCTGTGTGCAGGGAGCTGGGACAGCACAATCCTGGAAGGAATTCCTTGCATCCCAGGTGTGGGGAGGCTGCAGAGCTTCCCAGGATGTCTGAGGTCTGCCAGGGAGAAATGTGCAGATTGTCCTGTTGAAATAGTAATTGCAGGAACAAAACCACCTCTGACCTCGGAGAGAAGGAAGGCTCAGGAGAAGGGACAGGAGCTGCGTGTTCTCCACGTGGTAATTCAGTGTTTGGTTCTCTGATGGACTTTCAGTGGCTGTAAACAGTGCCCTGTGTGTGTGTACTGGAACACTCACAGGGTTTGGGATTATTTCTGTGGGAAATACAAGTCTCAAGTCATTCAGACCAAACCTGGACGTGTTTTCTGCTGTTCATAATTGTTGCTGAACAAAACACTGTGAGTTCCTTGCACATCTGCTTGGAAGGAGACTCAGTATTCGAGGGGGTGGAGTTCACAGGCTTGTAATTAGTGGCTCTATTGTGACTGTGACTCTAATGAAGGTGGCACTGTAATACAAATTAAACCCCCATTTCCTTGTTGTTCATCTTCAGTTGAAGCTTCCACAGCTCAGTGAAGGATTTGGCTGAAGCTTCTACCTTGTGATGCCACAGAATAGACAAGAGAGCTGTTCATAATTAGAGTTTTCCTACAGAAACAATATAGAAAATAAAGAAATTGGTTTCACTTCTTGGCCTGAAACACATCCGAGAAGTTTGAATTTTCGTTGCTTTCCTGTTTTCTGGACTAGAAATTATGTTGTCTCTCCCTTTGTTTGGGTGCTCCCGAGAACTGCAGAAGACATTTAAAGAACAGAATGCCTGTTAAATGCTTTGGTAAATTAAATCATGCAAATTAAATATTGAATATGAAATGCTGTGGCCAGAAAAGGCTGGAACTGTAACGGGCCAGGGGCTGCTTTTGCAGATGGTGGAGGGGCCAGGGCTGGGTCGTTTTTAGGATCAGGGATCAGGCTCTGTCAGCAGTGCCCGTGGGATATTCCTTCTCTCAACATTTCCCTCCCCACTGCCTGTTTGTGGCAGCCCGTTTTCCCCCTGCTATTTCGCTCTTTATCATCTGTTCCCTATTCAAAATAATTAAGGAACGAAACATATGATTTACTGCAATTATCTTGCACATTAGAAGGGGGGAAAATATCCTATTTGTCTGGTTTCTGGGGTGTTTCAGTTTGCAGAACTGATAAGCAGCAGCAATTTCCTGACACTTTCATTTTTCAAGTTGTTTCAAGAGAATCTGATGTGACACAGTGAACAAAAGACTAATCTAATTTATCTTTTTTTTTTTTTTTTTTTATTGCTCTTATTCCTGTAATACTTCTGGTTGGCTTGATGCATATGTGAGTGATTTCTGTGGTGGCATTTCAATTTATGATTGCATATCAAGGCAGATAAGCGTGTCTCCCCCTTCCTTGTGAAGACAGATTTCAGAATAATATAGAAATATTGAAGTAAACCCCTCATTTCCTCTGGGGAAATACTCTTGCTGTTTGTATTTTCTTAGAGCACGTGATCATTTTCAATAAACAGCATCTGAGGTTGCTTTTAAGTGTTCATATTAGTGTGTGCTGCTGATGCACTGATTGATCTGTCTGGGGCAGGCAGAGGTGATTAAAGCAAGCCAGGTGGAGTCTGAACTTAATGTTTATTTAGTGCTGCACAATTCCTGTTATACCCAGGGAAAATGGACAGTTCAGAGGCTGAAGGCTGGATTTGTTCAGTGAAGTGGAAGGAGAAGGGAGGTTTCCAGGTCTGATTTAGCAGCTGGTCCGTGAGGTTGCAGTCAGGAAATTTGGACACACAGGAGGCTGCTGGTCAGCACTGCGCTGGTTATCCCCAGAGCTGCTCATCACACAGGCTCACTGTACCTGGCTGGTGTTTTAGAGAGCTAAAGGAGCAGTGGCTGAGCTGCCAGCTGGGGTCAAACCGTGCCTGAGGTCCCTGATAATCTGGTTGACACTATTTCCAGGTCCTTATCCATGGTCCTGTTCCACCCACGGGTTCTTGCTCCTGTCTGTTGGTCCTTTATCAGCCTGAGCCAAAGCTCAGCTGCCTCAAAAAGCTTTTTGATTCTTTCTTTCCCCCCCTTTTTCAAGGGGTAAGGAATGAAATGCGTGGGGAAGGAAGCTGTGGCTGTGTGTGCAGACACAAACACCATCCACGTGCTGCTGATCTGCACGGACACACTCGGACACAGCCGGAGGAAACCCTGGAAATAAAGACCGAGGGGCTCCTCCTAATCCTGTTCTACCTTGTGGCAAAATCTATTCTTGCATCTGTTGGTTTTTAATGGTGCTGGCCCAGAGCCTGTGGAGCCTCTGTGTCTGTGTAAATGCCTGGTGACTGTGATGCCAGTAGATGTTATTTGTATTGATGACCTGTCAGAAATGCAGCGGGGTTCGGATTTGGGTGTTCATCTCCATAATCAGGGGGATGGCAGAGGATGGAGATGTGCTGGGAAGCTGAGGGACAGGATGCTCTGTGGCACTGGGGGTGTCTCCTGGCTTTGTTAATAATTGCAGGGATTTGTATGGCAGTGATCTCCAATATCCTGGCAGGACTGGTGCCCTATTGAACTTGTCACTAACTTGAGGATATATTAAAATAACAAGTCAAGCTGAAGAGTCAGAGAAGAAGCACAAAGATGTTCAGTGTTTTGCTCAAGGCTGAGTGGCTGAGCTTAGAACTGAGTAATTCAGGCTACAAAAACATTCTGTTTTGTGCTGTTTTATCCTAGAAACAGATCCTGTCTTCAGATACTGTTTGTCAAATAAGGCCCTTTCATGGCTTGTCTCTCCAACTGCCTCTTGCTTCGTGGAATTTGCCACTTACGAAACGATTCCATTTGGAAGATCAGTTTCTGTAGCTGCATATTGCTTTTCATTAAGATTTCATGGGGCTTTTATTTAACGTGCACTGGAGCCTTGTTTATGTGGGACCTGTTGGAAAGGGGAGTGGATTAGGCCGTTTAAGCCATGTATAATCCATTCCCCATGGGTGTGGGGAGGACTCCTCAGTACCCAACTGGCTGCCCAAGCCATCCATTCATCCTGCTGAACGTCTGCAAGGAGCAGCAGTTCTGCATTTTCTGTCAAAATAAACTAGCAGTGGGTTCATCCCGTGGTAACAAACGTGTTCCAGATCTCTCTTCAGCCGAGTTCCAGTTTTGCTCCTCACCGAAAGCACAGTTTTGGGTCTGGAGCGATGCCAGTTCTTGTTTACAAGAGTTGGCTGCTTTTAACATGTAGATTCCTCTCTTGGTTTTGTGGATTGAGGGTGGGTGTTTATTGGTTCTGAGATTCAAATGTTTTTGAGGGTTTGCCCTCTGTGTTTAGTGAAGTCTCTAAGTTAACGCTTGGGTTTTAACCCCTGCCCTTTCTAAGGGGTTTATTGTGCCTGTGACCTCCTGGCACTGAATTTGGTGATAGTGCTGATGAAAGTGAAGCTTTTCATCATGATTTCCTCGGCACCCTCAGAGGAAGGGATTTCTTCCTCATGTCCCATCTCCACCTGCTCGGTGTGAGGCCATTCCCCCTTGTCCTGTCGCTCCTCGCTGCTGTAAGAAGTCCATTTTCCATGTCTGCTGACAAACAAGCCCAGGACAAAGTGTTTGCCTGCCAGCTGCCACCTGAGCGCGTCCCTGTCCCTCGGGAAGGAGCACAGAGGATGGAACACGAGCCCAGGGACTCTGTCCCACGTGGTTTAATGACCAGTCACATCATGTGCTGATAAGTGTTCCATTTATAACACACAACAATGCAGGATGCTGCGGGAGGGTGTAATTACTGTGGGGCTCAGTTTTAGCAAACTGCTGCCTCCATTTGGAAGCTCTTTAATTACACACACAGTCAGAGAACAGGGTAATCCAGCTCTGATCAGAAACGTTCCCATTCCCACACAATTACTCGCTTTTAGGGGAAAAGAGAGGAAAAAAACCTGAACTTGTCAGGTGTGAATCCCCCTGGGAATTGGTGCAGAGGAGGCAGCCCAGGTTGCTGGGTTGCTCAGAAGGATTGGGAGCACTGGAGCACATCTCAGCTCTGAAGGCAGCAGAACCCTTGTGCAGATTGTTTTTTCCCCTCGATCTCTCCCATTAATTGGCTGCAAATGTACAGCCTTTAATGGTCTCTCCACTCGTGTCTGATGTGGCATTTCGCTGCAGGGTTTCAGATGATTCCTTTCATCTCCCTTCTGATGCCCCTGGCTTTGGACTGTTGGGATCTGAAAGCTGCTTTTTTGAGGCTTTTTTTGGTGGTTCTGGCTCCCTGGAGAACATGGCACCAACCCTGGGCAAATTCCAGCTGCTTTTTGGATCAGCTTTTGGTCACACAGGACCGTCCTGGGCGTCGTCAGTGAAGCGATGGGAAGCTCAGGATCAAGTGTGAAGAGAGAAGTCACTGAGGGGGATTTTGGGGAGCACTCCCCAGTTTACCACAGACATCCACGAGGAGGTTTCCATCGGGATCTCACCAGGGCAGGATCAGGAGTGCTGTTAAACCCCCTGTGAAATACCTGTTTGATTCAGGAGGGGAGGAGACAATAACCAGCCCTGGGAGGTGCAGTGCAGGATGCAACCATTGTCTTTGACCATTATCAAATTTCCCTGGCAGGACAGTGTATTTTTAGCCCTATTAATCCACGTCTCTGGTGCTGGTGTGATCTACAGTAATAATAAGGACAGAATAACTTCTGCTCTGGGCTTTTATTCTGCTGCTCCCAAGTTCCTGTGACTTCAAAGGTGTAACAGGGCCCTTTGGAGGAGCTCTTGCTACTGAAATAGTGCAAATAAAATGGTTACTCGTGTGTGCTAATAGGTTAATTGTCACTTCTATCTCTTCTTGATTTTCAGCTTCTTTATTCTCTGAAAGGTGATAAAATAAGGCCAGAAAAAAAAAATAATAAAAAAAAAAATCCAGAGGCATTTTCCTTTCTAAGCCTCCTTTCTCTGGGCTTCAGAAACGTATTTATGCACAGGGCTCCCTCCTAACAAAGGGCTCTTTGAGGGTCCTATGGTCGTCTAACATTCCCTCCTTTCACATGAAATTAAGGGCTGTGATTTACTGCAGTGACCTGAGTGCCTGAGTGCTCTCATTTACAGCCAGCCTGGCTTTTTTTTTTTTTTTTTCCCTTTTTTTTTTTTTTTTTTTTTGAGGGGGAGAACGTTTTTTGTGCCTCTTCTGGGTGCTTTAGTTATGCAAACGTACTGCTGAGTATGTTGTTTTTTTCCCCCCCTCTAGATGCTGAAGTCTTTTTACTTTTCCTCGAGTGAAGAAAGGGCACCAGATTTATCTTTTTTAATTAGCTGTTACATAGATTTATGTTAGATTTTCTCAGGGCCAGCTGCTGGTGGAGGGTCCTTGTCTCTTGGCTGTAATTTTGGGCATTTATGGTGGTGGATTTGAATAGAACATGGTCAGGTTTTTCCTTTGCAGCTAGAGTATTTTTGTAATGAAATAACAGATTTTGTTTAGGGTGCTGTTTCATGGGGAATGTTGTTGAAATTAAGGGCCCCTGCTATTTTTTTTCTCGTTAAGCAGAAAAAAGAGCCCCCAACCCCCCATTATTTTGTCATGAGGACACTGGTTAACCACAGCAGAAACCCTGCAATGCAGATGGTGCCCAAAAGCACCAGGAATAGCACAAGATTTTGGGCTCATTTTGTAAGGCTGGTGACTAAAACACAGATTGGATCCTGTGGGATTTCTTGCAGGAAAACCTTATTCTAGGTGGATTTGGCAGGAATTTTGTAGCACATCACACAGTGTGGGGCTCCTTCCACTGCCATCCCTCCCTCTGCTGCCACCTCCTCCTCTCATCCTGTTTCTCCCAACCTTGTTGCTCCCGTGGAAAAGGGTTTAATTCACACCTTACTCCCTGCTGTGGTGTGGAGTCTCCACGAGGATGTGACAGAGGATTCCAGCCAGACCTGCTTGAACTGGTGACTGTGAGCAGTTCCATGGGTGCCTCTCCTGGGAGCTGTCTGATTGCAGAAAGGGTGTAAATTCATCTTAGCAAAGGGACTTGCACAGTAAAGAAAGAGCTCCCTGGAAAAAAAAAAAACAAAACTGGAGTGGGGAAGAAGCTCTGGATTTCTTTTCTTTCCTTACACATGACCAAGATTCTATTGGGTCCAGCCCCCAGCCTTGAGTGTGACATTTATTTTCTGGTGTTTTATCCTGCCTTTAGCCAGATTAGCTTTAAAATAAAGGATGGAAAGGCAGAGCTTTGTGCAGAACACGGTGTGGTGGGGCAGGGCAGAGGGGCTGACTGAAAATGTCTCTCTGGCTGGTTCCTGTTTATTATTCTTGGCATACAGTGTCAGCTGAAAAGCACTGCAACTGCCCTTGGCAGTGCAGTTCTTCCCCTCAGTGGTCTGTGGTGCTGGCCTTTGTTTTAAGAAGTTTTTGCACTCCAGTCCTCAGTGAGATGCCCCCCTCCATGTGGCACTGCAGTTTGGTTGCTCTGTCATCTTCTGTCTCCTTTTCTTCCTCTTATTTTTATCTGTCCTTGTCTGTCTTGTCCTTCCCCTCACCAGAAACAAAACACCCTTTGTGGCTGTAAACTCAGCGTGCCAAATAGTTTGAATAACTGTAGCACTCCAAGAGTGAATGTAAAACATAAAAGCGCCAGTAAATTCCTTTCAATGCCATCCTATAACAACAAGAATTCCCATTTTAATAACTGGGGCAGTGCAATGGTTGACCCCGTTGTTTGATGCAACCATTAACTTGCTTGGCTTGGTTCAAAGTCTCCTTGCATTGGGTGGTGTTTAACTCTGCAGCCGGTAATTCAGTGTTAATGACGCTGCATTCATTAACATCCCAATGAGGCCGCTTTTCTTTGCCCTGCTTTTCTTCCCGGGGCAGATTATTCAGTTACCTGAACCTCTGGCTCAATGCAGGCTGGCACTGAGCTGTTTTATTGCCTTTGTTGTGCCCCGGGAAGGGAAGGACGCTGAAAGCAAAACGGGTTGGTCATTTCTGTGGCTGCAGTTTGTGTTGTCACACAGGTGAATGAATCGTTTGATCTTCGAATATGAAGAATCCTGGCTAGTCTAGAGGGTTCCATGAAGATTTTGTGTCCTTATTTCCAGCTGTGTTTCCTAGACCAGCTTGCCCCAACCTGGCCTTGGACGCTTCCAAGGGGCAACCTGTGCCAGCTCCTGTTTTGCCCAGATAATCAGTGTTTGGGAAGTTTCCCCTTGCCAGTGGCTTTGCTGGTTGTTGCCTCGTGTCCTGACGCCCCCAGTGAATTCCTGTTCTGCAGGGTGATGCGAAGCAGGGCGCGATTTTGAGAGGTGCAATCTGGTTTTTGAAGGCCCCAGGAATCTGCACTGGTGTCGGCATCTGCTGCTTCCTCAGCTCAGGCTTTGTGTTCTGCCTTAGGGCACATTTGGAAAGCTTTCCCTGCGGGCACAGGAGAGAAAAAGCTTCAAACCCAAAAATATCTCTTGGTAATGATGAGTTTGTGACCGAGTGGTGGTTTTTTTGGAAGAACTGGGATAGTTTTCTTCTCAGGAAATTAAAAGGCATTTTGCTGGTTTGTGGGGTGGTACAAAGAAATGCTTAAACTCTCTGATTGGGGCTTGGAGAGTGGATAAAGGGCCTCACCTACATTTCTGATCACAAAATTTAACAGGCAAATGCAGAAGTGAAGGTAGTGCTGCACTCCATCTGGCTTGGGTTGGGTTGGTTTTCCCCCTCCCTTTTTTTCCCTCATATTGCAAATGTAAAGCCTGTTTGCAGTGTTTTACAGAAAGCTGCTCTGGCATTATTGGAGTCATCATGCCCAAAATTAGACTATGATGAGAGATGAAAAGCCCATTGCTGGTGAAAATCGTTGGTGAAAATCACTGTGGCTTTACCTCCTGCTTTGGAAACTTCTGGTTTGGATATAAACTTTGTATTGGATTGACCCAAGCAGAACAGAAGCAATTTAGGATTAGTGGCCATATTTTTCTTTCCCATCAAATGGCTCTTGGATAAGGAATGTTTATTATTTTACCTCTCTGGTCTGCATTGTGTTCCTGCCTCTTGCAGACTGTACAAGCTGCTTTTTCCTTCTGGGGAGGGGAGGGGAGGCTCATCTGGCACTCGCTGCTGGAATTTCGTTGTGGGACACAGAAATACATTGTGGCTCAAAATAAACCCACCAGTGGCTCTTGACACCGTGGGGAGAAGCTTTCCAGCCCCACTATGGTCTTCATTCCAGCGAGGCAAGCAGTTGTTAGTGGCAGGAAAAAAATGTATTCCAGAGCTTTCTGCTGCTATTTGTGCAGTTTCAGGGCTGTGCAGCTGTGGAGGGGAACTCGATCATCCCCTGGTCAGGGGGCCCATCTGCTTCTCATAAAACACGCAGGGAGAGCCTGGAGAAGGGGCAACAGGAGCAGTTGTGGAGGGAGGGCTGGGAGCAGAGCCCCAGCTCGAACTCACAATCCACGTTAGAACTGGGATTAACGGTGCTGGAACCAAGTCACAGACCTGGTTGCGGACCTGGGTCTCTCCCACTCCCATTTTTCAGGCATTCTGATGGCAAGTGGGCACCTCAGACCTGCTGCTTTCAGTGGGAGAAACTTCTCCCTTTTTGTGGCCACTGACAAGGACATTGCTCATCCTGTCAAGACTTTTTTCCTACACCCTAGACCTTGTCCTAGATCTTTGTCCTTTCTGGCCTCCCCTGCCCCAAGTTTTCTCCTGTATGTTGTTTATTTTAAAACAAATAAATAATTGCACTTCCCTTTTACTGTTCATCCCATCAGATAAACTAGGTAGGGGGATTTTTTTTCCCCTTCATTTCTCATTCGAAAGAAAAAGTTGATATAACACCCGTGATCTCTGCTGAAGGAATTTCTTTGGTTTCTGCTAAAATAATTCCTTTGGTTGCTGCTGCCATGATTCCCAGTGGCCACAGCGAGCTGTGCTGCTCTGCTGAAGGGGGAAGGTGCAAGCTGTAGTTACCCTGCCTTTCCAGCCCGACTGTTCTCAGTTCTTCTTGCAGTGTTTGTTTGCTTGCTCAGTAAACTGAGAAGCCCCCATGTGTGTGAGCTGAGATTCTGGACCTTCCTGTGGTGCAGTTCTTTATTCCTCTCCTCTCCCATGATGAATCATTGCTCTGCCTCCATAGGGAAGGGGTTTTATAGCCAAGTTTTCTCAGGGAAAAGGTTGAGGAACTGTGTGTTTTGGGGTTTTTTTTGCAGGGGGTATTGGATGAGAAAAGGACCCTGCAAATAACTAAAGGACTGCAGATACTGAGGAACACACCTTGTTTAATTTATTGGAAATTTATTATTTAATGGAAATCGTTGGAAATGGGGCTCTCCAGTTTTATAGATGCTCTTAATCACATCCAGAACCTTCTACCAAGGCTGCTCCTCCTGCTGCCTGTCCACATGCACTGTTGGGAGCCTGACTGCATTTTGCAATGTGATGTTGTCCCAACATGAGTTTTGTCCTCCCCAAGTTCCCTTTTTAAGCCTGAGATGAGTGCAAGGATGAGCTGGGTGGAGTGTGCCCCGTGTCAGTGTTTTCTGCTGTTGCTGCTGATTATTTGCATAGCTGTGGATCTGGGTGAGGTTGGGAAGTGTGGTGCTGGGATTGGGGCTGTAACAACAAATCCTGGCTCTCGTGGTGGAGATGAAAGGCAGGATGTTGTATCTGGGAGACTCAGACACTCCACGTCTCACTGGTCCCTGGGGACTCCTTAAAGTAAAGAGCAATTAATAATAGTAACAATGATTCCACCAGGGTCTTTAGTGGCACAGGAGCTTTCGGTATTTTTAATCGTGGCACTGCAGTGACACTTGGGTTTATTCTTTCAGCAAAGCCTCCACATTGATCACTTTGTGTGTGTCTGCTTTTTTTTTCCAGTTTGAGGACATTTTCATTCCTCTTGTACTCTCAGAGGACATTTGTCTTACTCCTTGTGCATTTTCTGCTCTGCTGCTGTGTGTTCTGTGACAGTGGTGGGTCCTGCTGCTGTTGTTTCACGCCCTGGAGAGCAGGAGGGAGCGTGGAAGGAGAGGAATTGAGAGGAATCCTCTGGTGGCCCAAAGGTGTTTGCCCTCACAGATCACTGAGCTCTCTCCTTCCCCTCCTGCCTCCTCCCCGTGTGGAGCTCCTGCACTGCAGTTGCAATGCAGGCATTGGAAAGAGCAGCAAAATGAGGGGTAAACCTGATTCCATGAGCCCTGACAGCTGCTGTGTGCAAGGGGGGGTGAAGTAGAAAATAGCTGTGTTAAGAGAAACGTTTTCGTTGACTGCTGTGGCTTTAAGGCTTAAAGAGATCCTGGGATGTCAGAGGAGAACTGGAGTGTTTCTGCATTGCCTGAAGTTGTAAACATTGGTCAAATGGGGGATAAAATGAACATCTTTCTGATCAAGAAGAGGAGATGCATCTGGGTTCTGTAATCATCTCTGTATTTGTGGACTTGTAGATCTCTTAGCAAAAGTTGTCACAGAATCTCCTGAGTTGGAAGGGACCCATCAGGACCCTCCAAGTCCAGCTCCTGGCCCTGCACGGGACACCCCAGCAATCCCACCCTGTGCTTTAGGATGTTGTTCACCACAGAACTGAGGAAATTCATGTGTACAGGGGAGCTGTAGAAGGCACAGAAATCCTCAGGCTTCACAGAATGCTCCCAACCATTAGTAAATAGGGGTCAGGTGGAGTCTGTCCCTGGATATACCTTATCCTGGGGATTAACCCTGCCTGCTTCTGCCTCCAAAGCTGCTCCTGACTGTTGCTGCAAACCAGGTGTTGGACGTGGCAGAGCACAGGGGCCAAGTGCCAGAGCAGGGTCCTGGGTGGGAAACGCTCTTTACATTGTAAACAGAACAGCCCCTCCCCTAAAGAGCTTAACTCCGGTTCCAGGCTGGGTAATAATCCCTCCTGACAGTTCCTATTTAGGGAACACATCTCAATAAAAAGGTCTGATATTTGAGAGTGCAGAGCAGGAATCAGACATCCCTGGGCAGGAGCTGTTCAGTGCTGGGCCACGCTGGACGCCTAAACAATGATCTGGACTTTGAGATTTCTCATGGAACCTGAAGGAGAAAAGCTTATTTAGAGTAACCCTGCCTTTGACTCTTAATTTGGGCCCAGATATTCTGAATAGCATGGTTACCGCTCTAGTGTATTAGCTCATTACATTTAATTATAGTACCACTGATGTCAAGCTCCTGCCATCAGACTGGGCAGCAATTACAGCACCACTGGATCTCCCCCAGCTACCAAAAGTTAACTCTGCATGTGAGACACAGCTCTTTTTAAAAGCAAATGTTGTATCTAATAAAAGCTTGAGAGTGGCTTCTCATTATCTTTATTCGGGTGGATTCATCAGCCGGTAAATAAAAAATACAAGCTGATGTCATTCAGAACAGCACGGATCTCTCACTTTACTGCAGTAATCGAGTCAGACTGGGTTCTGCTGGTTTGATTACTCTGAGGAGATCAAGTTTAGGGAGACACAGCCATTCCCTGGTCAAAGTCAGTGAAGGAGGGGGGTAAATGTTTCCCTCCCGAGAGGAGAAGTGCTGGAGGAGGCGGAGTGAGGCAGAAAGGAAGGAGAGAGGAGTGATGGATTAGTGTGTAGGGCTTGACCAGGCTGGCTTTGCTTCCCTGGGATTATAGATTTGTTGCTTACATTTTGATCATTGAGTTTGGTGGGGTTGCAGTGGGTTTAGCACAGATTAGGAAGCCTGGATGGGTTTAATGCAGGGCTGCTCTCGGTGACTCGCTGGGCCTTGGGCTGTGCTCTCACAGTTCTCAGCCTTCTCCTGCTCTGTCCCTTCCCTTCCAAGCTGCTGCAGTGGACAGGTCCTCTTTTAGGGGTGGGTTTGTGTGTGCAGGATGAATTAGAGATGCTGAACACCTGCCCTGCTCGGAGCTCAGTCAGTGGAACACCCAGAGAGCCCCGTGCACCGAGGGGATGTAAATCAGAGCATGAGTGAAGGTAACCAGCTCTTACATTGGTGCCTGAGCTCAGAGCTGTGTCGAGCAGTTGCACAGCGGGGTCAGAAGGTGAATCTGTGTGTGTGACTTCTTTATTTGGGTTTTTTTTGGAGACCTGTCACAGGAGCAGTGTCACATGGAGCACCCAGTGACAGCAGCAGGGCTCCAGTTCCCTGCTATTCCAGTTTTCCCCTGTCTCTTGTGTTTTACTGCACAGGGAGGGCTGTGAAAGTCCAGCTGTGCTTAGGGTGCCCCACAGGTTTTCTCTTGGTGCTTACATGGAGGAAATTGCTGCAAGTCTTGGAGTAAGTTATTGCAAGGAGTGACCAAGAGGGGTTTGCTCCTGAACTCTGACAGTTCTCCTACTTTTCGAAGCACAAATGCTCAGCTAAAACGTCCTTTGTCTGACTTGCATAACTTATGAGTTGCAGAGATTGAGTTTCCCTGGGTTTCCAGAAGGCTTCCCCAAGGACAGCAGATGAAGCATTTTCCTGCCTTGTGGCAATTTGGTGCCTGTTTATCCTGCCAGTCACAGCTGATGCTGTGAGGCCTTTGGATACACTGGGTCTGGATGGGTTCAGATTCCTTTTGTTCCTTCCCTGGGATCAGCCCTTTCTGGGCTCCCTGGCTGTAAATGACGTCTAGATTGGAGCTGGTGTAAACTGTTCCTCCTCTGTTGCATTGCTGAATGAGGAGGGCACTGATTTACTGCCTGTAACTTGCCATTAGTCTGACACCCAGAGAGTTAAACCAGCGGTGCAGCAGCAGAGAGGAGGCAGCAAACAAGCTCATTTCACTCTTGCCTGAAGGGATTTTTTGTCCCTGTGCTTGTTGAGCAAATAGGGCACTGTATTAGCATGTTATTCTTCCCAGTCTTTGGGCTTCTGTTTCCATTCTATTAATGCTTTGGTTTTTATTCAATGGGAAGCTGCATTAATGGTGCTGATGGTCCTAATGACAGTGCTGAAATTCTGGAGGTTCCATCGGCGTGGTGGTTGCAAAAGGTCTTCCAGTTAATATCCTGCTTCAAATGTTATCACAGCCTACCCACAAATTACAGTGGTATTTCCAGAGGCACTGATGTGTTCAGGAAGTTCACCAAATTCCCAGAAACACCCAGCAGTCTGCCCTGTGTCAGTGCTTTGTCCATGGGGGATAAGTGGCTGAGGTGGTTTTGTTCGCCATCATCGAAGGCTTGCACAAAAAAATTATAAGAATTATAAATACTGACGTGTTTTCTTGTTCTTTTGCTTCCTTATGCCTTCTGCTCTTCCCATGTGATTTTATGCAGTGAAAGAACCTTCCTATGTTTTGAATGCTGTTTAATTTTTTAATTAACTTTCTTTTTCACCTGATACAGCGAGGAAAAATGGGACTGTTTAATCTTGAAATATTAAGCTGTAAGGCAACGTTGATAATCCCTGTTTATTATCAGTCTGAGTCCATGAATTTTAGCTCTTTCCAAACTCTAGTGATATTCAGCTATCACAGGATTCCCAGGTCCCTCTAGGTATGAAAGATTAATAGACACATTAAATGAACTATTGATTCCTGGCACTTTGCACTTGGCAGCTGATGGCTCCAGATATGAATTTAAAGTATTACAATATGTAGTGCTCTCTCTGAAGTGTTTGTGAGCCACAGCTCAGGCTCTGAGTGCAGGAGGAATATTTAAGGGCCTCTCTTACAAGAGAGAGGTTTATTTTCCTCCTGAGACATTCCCATGTGAATTAGCAGAGGGAGAAACTCTTCTAAACTACAGAATGAATGGGCCAGAGCTGGAATGTGCCTTCCTGGAGCCAATGAGGTAACTGCAGTTTTGTGGATGTTACACTGAAGTGAATGATTTCTGTGAAGTAAATACCAAATTTCAAGCTTTTCACCCAGTTCAGCTTGATGGGGACTTCCAGGAGCCTCGGAGTTCTGTCCTCCCCCAAATGCAGTGTGTGAGCTGCTCACAGGCTGCCAAGACAAACTGGCCACAGCAAGATTAGTCCTGAATCATGAGCTTTAGCAAATCCTGTTTTTCTCATCTTCCCTGGGTTCTTAACGCGATGTCACTCACCCAAATTTCTTTTTTTGGCAGAACGTCGCAGCTCCCATAGTTTTTAATTAAAATTGTCCATGCTCTGATTTAATGGCTCCATAAAGCACCTTGGCTCACTCTGCCTCAGGTAAATGAAAATATTTGCTGTGGCAAATAGGACTATTAGTTTTATGATCTGTGGCAACAAAAAGCTTCTATCAGGAACGCCATCAGAAAAGGCATAAACGTGTGTTCAGTGTAAAACCACTGATACCTCTGACAACTCTGCTTTGGTTCCTAAGTCTCTGTAGGAAAAGGTGTTAATAGTATGTAAATAAGTGCAGGCATTGTCGGGATGGCTTTGGGTGCAGGAGGGAGCGTTTAGGAGCAGGGTGGGTGAGGAGCATCCTCTCCCGTCCAGGTCACCCCAGGCTGTGCTGTGATGGGTTTATTTGCAGCTGCTTCTCCTCGGAACGTGTCTTTGTGTTGAGCTGTGCTGAGCTGAGCTGCTGTTTGCTGCCTCCCCGGCTCCCTATGATCTGATATTCCCCAAAGGTACCAGCCGTCCCCTCCTCCAGTTCCTGGCAGATTTAGGGAGTGGTTCCCATGGCGACGGGGGAGGAATTGGATCTGCAGCCCAGCTGGGATCAATCCCAGCTGCCTCCTCCTCCTCCTCCTCCTGAGCAGTCAGCGTATTTTTAATAAAGTGACCGTGTACAGGAGGCATGTCTTTGTCTTGTTAAGCCTTTGTTGTGTATTAAATCCTGAGGGCTTTCACCGTAATCTGCTGCGCTCACAAGCTTTACAAATCCTGCCCTTAACTCAGAGAGCTCTGGGCATTAGACCCAGGAGATATTTTTTCCCCCCCGATGATTTTTATTTCTGCAATTTAGTGTAATCGGAGAACTGTTGCTGGAAATGAATGAAAATAAAGGTACAGTCTTTGACAAGGGAATACAGGGGATGTACACAGCTGGTTTTGTCCCTGTCGTGCTTTATTTGCCAAAAGGTGCTGCATTTTCCCTGCAGAGAACTCTCATTTATCCACAGACGTAACCCCACGGTAGATTTGCGTTGCTGCAGGTTTGTCCCGAGTGTATGGAGTGTTCCAGGACATTCCCTTGGCATGGGCACGGGCAGATATTCCAGACTCCCTTCCCTCTGCTGCAAGTGGCACGTTATTTACTCCCCAGGTAAACCCTGCTGCATTGGGCTCAGTCTTAGCCCGGCAGGGCACAGCCTCCCTGCCTATTACCCAAATCATGGCTTAATTTGAGCCCCTTTCTTTTGTTGAAATGCAAAACTAATTATATTTAACTACAGATGAACAGGAAGTTGCATTAGCAATTTTTTTTTTTTTCCCCCAAATCAATGGGGAATTATTCAGCATTATTTGGGGGCTGGGGAACTTTGTAACCAGATAAAAGATATGGGGGAGGGCACAGCTATAAAAAGTGTTATTGTGTGATTATGAAGAGGCCTTTTAATGCAGTTATTATGTGATGCTAAAAAGGCCTTTATTGCTTGAAGCTGGAAGCGGAATACAAATGGGCTCCCAGTGTCTATTAAATGAAGAGTGGAAAAAATAGTCTGCGTTTGCCTGAACTGCAGAGCAAAAATACCGATTAAAGAGTGATTAAAGCCCGTGCAGGGCTGGGTTTGTTGGTTTGGTTGTACACCCAGCAGTAAAGTTTAGCGAGCAGGGAGCAATTGTTTGTGTAATTCCAGGCACAGGCACAGCTGGTGGTTCTGATGGACCTGTTTGTCCAGGTTGTGGTGTCAGCAAAGCTCTCTGCTGGGAAGGGCTGGTTGGGACAGTCAGGGCTGGATTCTCCCTGGTGCCAGGTGAGCCTGGTGTGAGTCACTCAGGGGGACATTTCTCCTCAGTGTCCCCGACTGGAGCTGCTGGGCACACAGCTGGGCTCTCCTGTGCCCAGCTCCAGCTCCAGGGATCTGGCTGTTTGTAGGACAGAGCCTCAACACTGCTGGCAAAAACACTGTGAGGACAAAGCCCAGGGCTGGAGCAGCCCCACAGCCTGTCCAGTGTCCTGCACAGACCCTCCATCAGGAGACACAGAAGCCTAAAGATAGCCAGGTAGAATTTTGCTCCTCAGCACGTGTGGCAGAGTGGAAATGTTGAGAGTTTCTGGAGTGTGTTTTGTGCCTTTCATAAGTACCCTTGGTGTGTTTCTGCATAGATGAGCGCTGGGAATTTCCTCTCCTGATGGAAACTGGAGCGAAATAGCACTTGAAACGGCAGTTGGGTTTTGATCTACCTTGGGGTACTTGAGCATCTTGTTCCTGGATTAAATTTAACAGGCTGAAGTGTGGTGTGAAGTAGGTTTGTTAACACTGGCTCTCTGGTTCCTGCTGCTCACCAGGATACAGTTTCTGTCTTTTGGCCATTCCTGGGTTTGCAAAGTGCCTTTCTGGAGTCAGGAATGGCATCAGGAGGTTTTCCTGTGCCTCCCTCCCGTCACTGCTGGAGGGGCTGTGCTGACATACGAGGGGATTGGTGGTGAAGGAATCGCTGCCCCTCTGCACAACCTTTGCAGAAATGCTCTTTCTTAGGCCAGTAATGATGAGGTTTAATGGTAACTTTGCAGCTGGGGGAGCAGAGGGAGCACTGACTGAGTGAGGTATATCCAGGGATGTCCTTCCTTTGCTTCTTTCCAAGACTCCAAAGAGTTTTGCCTCGCTGTGTCCCAGGGGTGGTTTCTAGGTTTCATTCTCTTGAAAATCTGAAATGCACAGAAGGAGCTGAGCCCTTGGAAAAAAATAAGTGAAAGTGTTGGGAGCTGAGCGTTGCCTGGGCTCAGATCTCTTGCCTGGCCCTTTTTGGCTGTAATTACAGTAAGATATTCCCAGGTTGTGTGGTTTCCTCCCGTTCTTTGCATCTGCTGTGGCACAGACATACAGAAAATAAGATGTGAGGTAGAGCCCAGATGCTGAACTGGGGGGTGATGAAAAGTTCAATGCTTTACACAGAGCCTTTTTTTCTCCTTCCTTGCTGTAACAGAGAACACCTGAGAGTGGAATGAAAGGCATTAGTAACCCCAGCCCGTGCCACTGCCTTCCCAGCAGGCAGCAACTCTCACAAGTGCAGGAGAGGGCCAGTGGTGTATTTATATAGTGTAGCATGGCAAAAAAAAAAAAAAAAGGGGGGGGGGTATGAATTTATATTAGATCTCAATTAGCTCAAAGCCATTTCAGCAGTACCCCATGGTTTGATAGCAGTGCTTGCCTGAGGAGAAAGCAAGCTGATGGCTGCTCTGAAAGCCCTGAGAGCAAAGCCAGAAGGGTGGCTCGGACCTTGCCCTGGGACTGTCCTTTGTGGGGCTCCACTGGCTCCCGATAATTGCTTCCAGTGTCCTCGTGGGAAGTGCTGTGTCAGAGTGGCTGTTGGCTGCGGGAATGTGCTCACACCATCCTGATGCTTCTGTCCTTTTCTAATGAGGGCAGGCAGTGCTCCCTCAGCTGTGTGTAGCTGCAGCCCTAATGCCTCACCCCCCATCCATGTTTCCAGAGAACTTTAAGGAATGTTGCCCTTGGCACATACAGCCAGCTTTTAATTTCTCAGGCAGTGCGTGTTCCTTGAAAACCCAGGTGTGGTTGGCAGCTAAAATAACACCTCTGTGGTCTGGAGGTAAAATGAGCTGTTCTGGGAGAGGGATTTTCATGCACTACAGCGTGAAAACACTACAAGGAGGGTTTTGAAAGAAAACCTATTCATTTTGGCGTCCTCAAATTCAACTTGACCTGGGCTTGTTAGGCCACAGATCTGCTGTGGAATTAAGCTATATCTGGAGGAAAGCCAGAATCCAATTACATTTTCTGCCTAATGGGTCATAATTTATGCAATGAAGAAGGCAGGGATGTTGCTGGGGGAAAAGGGCACTGGGCGTGCATGAATTTGCACTGGGCAGGGCTGGGTGTAAATGGACATGGAATGGGGACCTGTGCTGTCCTTTCTCACTTGTTTGGTACCAGTGTAATTCAGGCCAGAAAATGAGTGTTATACTGGACTCTGCTTGGTGAATTCCACTGGGTGAATAAGGGAGCTGTGGGGGTTGGAAGGCCAGCAGAGCTTTTTTGCTGAAGACCACTCCTGTTGGTTAACCATCCCCTGTGTGCTCTGCTCTTTCCCAGCCTCTCTACAAGTGGACATCGTTCCAAGTCAGGGGGAGATCAGCGTTGGAGAGTCCAAGTTCTTCTTATGTCAAGGTGAGCGCTGGCTTAAGGCACGGCTTGCATCTGTGTGGGTTTAACTTGCTGCTGGCAGTGCTTTAAAGGTGGGGGTGCCCTCTGAGTGGGGATATTTGCCAAAGCAGGGCTTGCCCCCTGTCCCAAAGCCGGGGAGTGCAGGGTGGGGCCCAGCCTCACGCTGTGTGTCCCCTCTTGCCCCCAGTGGCGGGGGAGGCCAAGTCCAAGGACATCTCGTGGTTCTCCCCGAACGGCGAGAAGCTGACGCCGAACCAGCAGCGCATCTCGGTGGTGCGGAACGATGACTTCTCCTCCACCCTCACCATCTACAACGCCAACATCGACGACGCCGGCATCTACAAGTGCGTGGTCAGCAGCGCGGACGAGGGCGGCGACTCCGAGGCCACCGTCAACGTCAAGATCTTCCGTAAGGCCGTGGGGCCCTGCCCTGCCCTGCCCTGCCCTGCCCTGCCCCACCCTGTCCTGCCCTGCCCTGCCCTGCCCTGCCCTGCTCTGCCTCGGGGCAGCTGCACGAGCTGGACTTGTCTGCAAAAGGCTGGGCCTAAAGCAGGGGAAGGAGGGTGAAAAAGCGAGGGGGTGTTGAGAAGGCGCAGCCTCCTCCTTCCTGGATTGTGAGGGTTTGGTGGGAACCAGACCCTTGGCCCCGTGGCCAGCACGGCTGCTGCTTCAGTCCTTCAGAAAGGCAGGGCTGGAAGTTCTTCAGGGAGCAAGGGGTGGGTGGAAGGGGAAGATTGTGGCGCTTCCTGAGTGTCCAGAGGGAGCAGCTGTTGTGGGTGGCAGACACGCTGTGGGACAGCTCTGGTGCTGAGTGAGGGGGCCCAGCATGTTTACAATAAGCCATCAGCATGTTGGCCAGCAGAGCCACGAGAGCAGCTTCTCCCCTTCCTGCTGGGAAGCTGAGCAGTTCCAAGGTCACGTTTTGCAGTGTGGGTTATTTAGGGAATGGATTTGGCCCACTGATATTCCTGGGGGGCAGGGCTGGAAAACGGGGGCAGTGCATTCAGTCAGACACACCTTTATCCTCCCCTTGGGAACAAGATGATTTCCAGGGGGTTTGGGGCCCTCTGGGGTTGCATCCCTCAGGCTCGAGTCAGGAGCACAGCTCGAGGTGTGCTGGGAAAGCTGCAGTGACTTTCTCCCTCCCTTGCTTCCAGAAAAGCTGATGTTCAAGAACGCTCCCACCCCCCAGGAATTCAAGGAAGGGGATGATGCTGTGATCGTGTGTGACGTGGTCAGCTCGCTGCCTCCCACCATCATCTGGAAGCACAAAGGCAGGGATGTCATCCTAAAAAAAGATGGTAAGGTCTTGGTGCTCGTCCATTCAGGTGTCCATCTCCCATCAGGGCTCAGATCAGGCTCACACACAAAATAGGAGAGGGGGAGCAATCTGTGCCTGGCACTAGGTTGTAGGATGTGAGTTCAGTTAGTCAAGGTGCTGTGGTTTGGCAGTGGCAGGGCAGCGATCTTCCCACAGAAATGTCCACCAGGCTTTGACTCTGGAATAACCAAGGAGTGCTAAAGAGAAAACAATCAGATAAAATCGTGCCATCAGACAGAAAAGCTGGATGTTGTGACACTCTGCAGCCTTCTTGAGGAAAAGGGGCTAAAAGATCCTTGCAAGAACCTTTCCCTTTCTTTCCCAAAGCTGCAGCCAGCCCTGGCCAGAGAGGCCTCCAAAGCCCCGATTCCAGCTGTGCCTCAGCTGGGTTTGTCACACCTACTCGCTGCAGGCACACAGGTAGTAGGGCAGTAAAGCCTGGAGCACATTGCCTGCTCTAATGACACATAGATGTGTTCCTGTGGATTATCTGAGTGCTCACACTGCACAGCACCAGCACTCAGCTGCTCTCCACAGCCGGGTTCCTCCCTTGGCAATGTCGGTTGCAGCAGCATCTGCCTTTAGTGGTGGGCAGGGAAGTTTCACTCCACCAGAAGGGGCCCAGAGAGGAGCAGAACCTGCAGTGAGCTCTCCTGGGATCCCTGGGTGACCCTCCCTCCTGTCTTTGCAGTGCGGTTCATCGTCCTGTCCAACAACTACCTGCAGATCCGAGGCATCAAGAAGACGGACGAGGGGACGTACAGGTGTGAGGGGAGGATCTTGGCTCGGGGGGAGATCAACTTCAAGGACATCCAGGTCATTGTGAATGGTGAGAGCTCAGAGCAAGGCTGGTGCAGAGCAGGGGGTGAGAACCTCACTGTACGGAGTTCTCACCTGATGGAAACTTAACTGACATGTCCTGTGAGTGAGGAATTGAGCTTGTTGGGACTCACAAGTGCTTTTGTCCACCACAATGGTGTTGTTTTTTTTTTTTTTTGGTGCATCTCCCCACCCTCTGCCCTTTGTTCCCTGTGCTGGTTGCTTTGGAGAGCTCGTGCATCAAACCTGTTGATTGAAACCTGCAGGGGATGGTGGAAGGGTTTGAGTGACTGGTGACATCTGTGGTTATTGCAGAGACGCTCGGGGAGCCTCCCAGGGCTCCCTCTTGCTCAGCCTTCTGTCCTTTCTGACTCAGATGTGGATTTCTTCTCTTCCAGTACCTCCTTCTGTGCGTGCCAGGCAGAGCACTATGAATGCCACTGCCAACCTCAGCCAGTCTGTCACCTTGGCATGTGATGCTGATGGTTTTCCTGAGCCAACCGTGACGTGGACAAAGTAAGATGCTGTGTGCCGTGTCCTTGGGGGGGAGGGTGAGCAGGGGTGATTCCCCAAGGCCTGGAAAACCAGGCTGGAGGGGAAAAAACATCTTGACTGGAATGAAGTGAATGGATTTGGTTCACAAGAGGAGGAGTGGACTGGTGATGGAACTGAAGTCAGATTCTGCTGTGGGTTGACCCTGGTAGGCAGAAGAGTCCCACACAGATGGGGAGGAGAATCAGAACGGTTAAAAAAACTTGTTGGTTGAGATAAAGGCAGTCTAATAGATAAAGCAAAAGCTGTGCATGCAAGCAGAGCAAAGCAAGGGATTCATTCAGTGCTTGCCACTGGCAGGTGTTCAGCCAGGTCAGCTTTGCCTGTGTCCCCTCCCAGCCCTGCATTTCAGTGCCAGGCAGTGCTGCACACATGAGGAACGCTGTTTCTGGGGTTGTGCAGCCTTTGGGTGCTGCTCCCCAAAACACCCACGTGCTTTGTGCCCCCAGGGATGGAGAGCCCGTGGAGGAGGCTGATGATGAGGAGAAATACAGCTTCAACTACGACGGGTCCGAGCTGGTCATCAGGAAGGTGGATAAGAGCGACGAGGCCGAGTACATCTGCATCGCTGAGAACAAGGCAGGGGAGGCAGATGCCACCATCCACCTCAAAGTCTTCGGTAAGCGTGCTCTTACCATCCCCCCTTCCCACTCCAGTGCGTGTTGGCAGCTCACCAGTGCAAGCTGGAAGTAACCTACTTATCCCAGTTAATGCCTGACGGGGCTTATCCAGGGCTGCTGCTTTCCCAGGAATGCTGTGCTCCTCTGCCACCCTGTGTGTGTGTCTGAAACAGCTCCCAGCTCCATCCTGCTCCCCCTCTGAGACGAGAAATCCAACCCTGGGCAGGGGTGTTGTGGTGAGGCTCACGTGCTACCTGAAATAACTTCCAGGCCCAGAGGGCTGAGCCCTGATCCACCCAAAGCTGCTTTAGCACTCCAGTGGGAGTTGCTCTAAGCTGGGCAGGGAAGTGAACTCCACCCCACCCCTGTGTGAATGACCTGAAGCTTGTAGGGATGAATCAGCAGCTTTCCTGCCTTCTATGAATCTGGGAGTGTTAAGGAATATAATTCTCCCTGTCCCATATGCAGCCTCTTGACAAAGCTGCTTAGCAAAAGGCTGATTTGGGGCAGAGAAAGTAGACAGGGAGGTGGAAGATTCAGCTGGTAATCCCAGGGACTGATCATTTGTGCACTGTTAAATGACTTCTACTTCATGTACACCCTCTCCTGGTCCTCTCTTACCAGCCTCAGCTCTAAGCATGAGTGGAAGAGGTTCTAGTTGTGCCAGGAGATGTCTCTTCTCAAACACCACTCTGCTCCTTCCCTGTATGGCAGTGAACTGGTCGCAGTTCCAAAGCCTTTCCCCCAGTGCTGCCTGTCCCAAACACTGCTGCCAGCAGATGAGCTCCATCCCGAGCCCCAAACTCAGTAAGGGTTGCTTTTCCTTCCCAGCCAAACCCAAAATCACCTACGTGGAGAACAAAACAGCCATGGAGCTGGAGGATCAGATCACCCTGACCTGCGAGGCCTCGGGGGACCCCATCCCTTCCATCACCTGGAGAACCTCCAGCCGCAACATCAGCAGCGAGGAGAAGGTACAGCCCCCCTGGCAGGGCCGTGGGATCTCCGTGGGGGGATCAGCACAGCCTGTTGCATGAGCTGCACGTGGATTGCACGTGGACACCCCGTCCCCACAAGGGCCAGCTCCACACCTGGAGCAGTGCTACGGGTGTCCTTTTGGAAAGAGCCACCTCAGTCTGTAGCAGCTGAGGATATGCTTTGTAATTCCTGCTGGAATCACTCGGGCTTTGAGTTAACCTGAGGAGCAGGGGAGCCCAAACCCTCTTCAGAGGAGTTTCCAAAGGGACCTACAGTTGCAGGAAGCTTGTGAAAGGGTTTCTCCCTCCTGTATCCAAGCTGGGAACGAGCACCCTGATGGCAGTGCTGTCCATGCTGCCCCTCATGATGGACCTGGGAGGGTGGCAGGGCTGAGGTGTGGGGTGTCACCTCTCAGAGGTGCAGTGGACCAAAATGAGCCTGTTCATTCCTTCTCGCCCTTCTGTGTTGTACTCTGGTACTGCACATTCCTGAAGCACAAAAGCCTGGCTGCCTTTGTGCTCACCTGTTTTGTTGATCCCATCAGTGCCATTTTGTTCTTGAAAGGCAAAAATAATTAGCAGTTTTTTCTTTTAGAAGAAAGAGTGCTGGTGTTGTTACTGGCTACAATTCCTTTAATTAGACAAGATGAGGATGTGCTGCTTTACTGTAGATGTTTCATAATAGTTGCATAAGTGATCAGCAGGCATAATTTGGAGCTAAAGAAAGCCTAGATAAAAGCTGGAGTGAGGAGCTGTTGCTTATTAATAATCTTCTAATAACAGGATGCTTCAGGGCTCAGCTGCCTTGGCCACGCCGGGGGTTCTGGCTGGGTGTGAAGGCAGCAGGGCACACACTAGGAAAGTCTGGGAGCAACAGAGGTGGCCACTGTCAGTTGTCCCCACAGCTGCCATCCTGCACTGGAGCTCCTAAATGGGCTTTTTTAATTGCCCCCATGATGTCAGCTCTCCCCCACGCTGTTCATGTGTGACTTATTAACAGCGGTGCCAAAGTTTTCCAGCTTCGGTTCTTTCTTAGCATCTTTGGGACTGGGGGGCTGCTGTGAATCCCTGCAATGTTCACAGAGCTTTCCAGCGCCTGCAGAAGCTGCTGGCTTGGCACTGCAGTGTGACTGGGGCACCTGTTTATACAGGAGGAGGTCATTTATTGATGGTCTCTGTCTAGGGGGGTCCTGGGAGGAGCTCAGGGCTGCAGAGCTGCTGGCTCTGGAGTTTGGGTCCCAGCCATGGAAAGAGCTTTGTCAGGGAAGAGGGTACAAAAGCCAAACCAAGTCTCAAGGGGTAGAAGAGCCTGTTTGCAGAGCCCAGTGAAACCCTCAAGAGCTCAGTGGCAAAACTGCTAACTCATTTTTGCTGATTTTTGAGACTCATATATCCTGCTTGATGCTGTTGGTGAGCAACAGTACAGGAAATGCTGGTTCTCTGATGCCTTCTGATACAGTCGGGGGGAAAATCCAAGGTTTGAGGTACAGCCACCTGTCTCATGTACTGGTTCAAACCTTCAGGGCAAACATCTTTTGATCATGTACCATCCACTTTCTAGGCTGGGTTATTTTATTTGGAGTGTGTGTGTGTGTTTTGTTTTGGGTTTGTCTTACGCTTTTCCCCTTCTCTCTCTTGTGCTGGAGGTTTAGGTGAATGGTGCAAACACCCAGAAAACCCTCAGGTCAGAACAGCTCTGATTAACATTCTGCTAAATGTACAGCCAAATTCCTATATTCAGGTTACTCTGCCCTTGCTGTCTCTGGGACAGCACAGGGAAATGGATGCTCTTTGATGCAGCACAGACAACACTATTTTTAGTTATGAAGCCCTACTTCTGAATATTCTTCAGGTGCTTTGGATGCTTCTGTCTTGCTTCATGTTGTTTGCTCTTGTGATCATACTTCAGTCTAGATTTTTAGAGGTGCCTTAACTCCCATTAACATTCTGTACTTCAGAAAGAAACCTTCCCAAATCTCCAGATAAGCAAGAAAACCACCCTCTCTGGCTTAGAGGGTTTTTCCCCTTTTAGTCTTTGTCCAAAACCAGGGACAGTGACGTGTGGCTGTGCCTGCCCAGCATGGCACCACCCCTGGGACAATCTAAGCTGGCAGCTTGCAGCCTCCTGCTCTGCAGAGAGTGCAAAGAAACTAATAATAATGATAAAATAAATGAAGCATTAGCTCACCTGTGGCTTGCTTTGGTTGTGAAGGTGGGATCATGCTGCTAGGGAGAAATGTTTGCCTTGCCAGCGTGGGGTTCCTGTGTCACTGCTGCAGGGCACGGGCCTGGGGCCAGCAGGGATGGTTGGGAGTGGTTTGGCTTCCTCTGCCCCTCAGTGCCTGCTGCTGTGCCCCTGCAGGCAGCAGAGCTGTGGGTGAGCCCAGGGGAAAGCTGAGCAGCTCCCTCCTCTCCTCCTGTGCTTTTCAGCCCCTGGAAGAGCCACGTTTCTCTCCCTGCTCTGGCACAAAACTGGCTGTGACTCAGGAAGAAAGTCTTGGTGTGCTGTCAGTGGTGCAACAAGTTTTACAGTTGTAGAGCAGGCTGTCAGATTTTTGGCTGACACAGTCCCTGGCTGTGCACACACTCCAGGGAGCAGTTGTGGAGCCAGTCCTGGGTTTCTTACCCAGCAGGGCAGCTCAGTGTGTGGGCATGGGAGGGGAGCAGGGGAGGATTTTGTGCAGACACAGGAGGTGTGTGTGCAGTTCAGGATCTCATTCCCTTGCACAGCTCACACCAGGTCAAATTACCAGTGAAGTGATTAAAAAAAAATAAACCCTAAAAGGAAAATTGAGTGAGCTAGAGGAGAGTCAGATACTCTGATGATGCAAGTGAGCATTGCTGCAACACCTTCAGCCAAGAGCTCCGAGATGGGATGCAGCACACTTAACATCTCAAATTTAACTTAATGGAAACTTCATTTCCTGATTGGATTTGGTTTTTTTTTTTCTCCTAAGTGGGCAATATACCTTGAATACAACTCCCTGCCTCGAATTTGTGTTGTGCTTTGCATCTCAGGAGATGTTCATGGGACTGTCTGTGGATTTAATGATCCAGGGAGCCAATTACATTGGCACTTCCCAGGAACTGCTTTGTAATGAGGATTCTCATTTAACAACTTGCTTCCAGAGGGAAGGGGAGATGCAGGAGGCTCTTAATTCCCCCCCTCATTCCCTGCATGGTGCTGAGTACAGCTTGTGTGTCTGTCTTGGTGAGGGACTGCCAGTCTGGAACTCTCCAGACTGGAGAATTTGCTTCTGCCTCTTTCCCCACGTCCCTGAGAGCCACTGCAGAGGAACAGCCAACTCTGGGCTGTGGGAACAGGCTTTTTTCCTTCTTCATGTCCCTTTAGGTTGGCAGGTACTGAACACCAGAGGATCAAAAGAATCCCCCTGTGCTGACACTGTAGGAACCCAGGGAACAGGACTGGAAGGGGACTCACAGAGTGGCTAGGACAGCAAGAAGGGATTGTTCTGGGTTATCAGCCTGCCTATTCAGCTTTCAAGGACCTTGTGCACAACAGGATATATTTACACAGGTTTTGGGAGTGTCCTACCCTGTGCAGGTGCTGGGGAGCTTCACCTCAGGCTTCTAGTCACAAGCAAATGCTTTGCTTTCATCCAAGACATTGTAGGACGAGGCTGTCTGTCCCATCTGTTAATATTTAAGTCTCACAATGTTCACTAGAAGCCCTGTGGAGACAATGCTGTGTTTTTCAGTCTCATCTCCTGAGCCTCCATCTCCATCCCTGTCACTCGTGTGTGCGCTGTGACATCCACACTTGTGCCTCACACCCAGTGGTGCCATCGTGGCTGTGACATTGGCAGGTGATTTTGGGCTCCTGAACTCCAGTGGATCAAGTTATGATTGATACAGAGTCCAGAAGATATTTGAAATGTAAATTATAGGGGAGGGGAAAATGGAACCCAGCAACTCTGGTCTTTCTGAACCACGGTGAACATGGTCCACGCTGCTGGTGGCTTTCTCTGAATGGGAAATATCTGCTTGAAATCTCTGTTTTAATGTAAGGTTTGTGCATGTTTCACTGCTGGGGGGTTGACCCAAGCCCAGGAAGGGCTGGGTGCGATCAGCTGGGGGCACCAGGTCCTGCTGTGCCTTGTGCAGGGTGTCCCACTGGGTTGTCCCAGTGCTCTGCAGCTCGAGGTCTCCTCCTCCTGGCACAGAATGCATGGAAATACAGCTCCAAGCGCATGAGCACATTCATGAGCGTCAATTCATCGGTGTGTGTGGGTGGCAAACAAACCAGGGTGAGGAAACCAGTTGTGGGACTCCCCTGTGCAGCTGAGTGGCCCAGGTGAGCAGAGGCACCTGCCCAGCACCTGGCACAGGTGTGTGGAGAGGCTGAGACGTGGCAAGGGAAACGAGGCAGGGGGTGTGTGCCAACAGGAGCAGTTTGGGGTGCCAGTGGCCTCTGGTTGGCACCCCCAGGGCCAGTCTGTAGGATGTGGAATTCTGAACGCCACCCTCGGCTGAGGCTCTGGTGGGAAATAAATGCGAGGTGTGATCACCCCCCACACAGGAGAGATGTGCACCTTGGAGCCTGCATGTGCACAGAGCACAATGTGCTGCAAACACTGATGCCTGAAAGCAACCTTTGATAAACTCTTACTGCTTTTTTTCTGTTGTTGTTGTTGTTGTTGTGTTCTATATCTGTCCTCTCCAGGCTTCGTGGACCCGGCCCGAGAAACAAGAGGTATAAGATTACCAGACCTTTAGCAAACTTCTTAGGTGTTCTTTTTGTGTTTTTTTTTTTTTTTTTTTTGGTTTTGGTTTCTCTTTAAGCATTTTACAGATTAACAAACCTCTAGTCCAGTAACCACGCCCACTAAACGAGCATTAATCCGAGCGAGTTAAACACCAGCACGTGAGAGAAAGAGCTTCTAGAGTTAGAAGTTGCTTGGCATATGTAGTGCTGCGTTTTCAGATGAGCAAACTGGCTGTGTTGGGAGTGAGTAACCCTGTCACTTCAAAAGGAAAAAAAAAAAAAAAGGCAATTAAAAGTAAAAGCAGAGGTAAAATCTGACAGATCCTGCTCTCCCCCTGCTGCCAGTGGGAATTGTGCCTCTCTTAGAGATTGAAGATTACCAACAACATGCTCTGGGGAAGGATTTTTTCCCCCCAAGACAATTCTCTGCTCCAGCCAACTCACCTATTTGCTCATGGTTACTCCTAAAGCTTGATCTTCTCTTTAAAGGACAACTGCATCATGTTCCATTTCCAAATCAATGCAGATAAAGCTTGCAGGAGGTGTATTTCTCCAGAAAATGCTCCAAATCGCTCAATTGTTATTTGTGGTTGATTTGCAAGGGGCAGTGAGGGGGTAGGATAATGCAGTCACTGGGGTTGGTGCAAGTGGGGTTTGTTGCTTTTATTTTCACATTCAGTGCTGTGCTGTAAAAATATAATAATAATAATAATAATGAGAATAACCTACCTTTATGTGCACCTGATTTGTAACACTTGCTTCAAAATGGACCAGAAAGTTTGTTTCCAAGCAAACAATAGGGGTCAGGTAGAGAAAAAAATTAACTATCAGACCTTGGGGGGGGGGGGGGCTCATATTTGTATTTTTAGGATCAACTTTGTGGAGGTACCCTGATTTTTTTTAAAACTACTTTTAAGCCATCTTAAACTGCAGAGACTGGGTGTGACCTAAACCTGTAATTTAAACACCACCCACCCATGTTTCATGTGGGGCTTGAGAAGACCCTGCCTGTTCTTCCTCCAGAGTAATCTGTTGGAACAGATGTCTCGTGGCAAGTGAAGGCTCCAGATATTCAGGCCAGTTTGCATTGAAGAATTTGGAATCTGAGTAGTTGCATCTCTTCAGGACTCACGTTAATTCCTGTGACAGTTGTCTCTGTCCCCCAGTGTTTTCTCTGGGCTCTCTCTCTCTCTCTCCAGCTTTTGATTAATAAGAGCACTAACACTAATAAGCTTTGCTGCCTCTGTGTCTTGAAACATCCAGGTGTGGGGTTTGGTGAGAATGTTGAAGATTTATCACTGCAGCTCGTGCAGGATATATCCTTAAAATTGCCTTTAAATTGCCATTAAATTCTGGCAGTGTGTTCCAGCAGCAGGAATTCCAGGCTGGGGAAGTGCAGGGAGCACTTGGCATCAAGGGTGAGGAAGGGAAGGTGAGGGAGTCCCTCACAGCAGCACAGCCCCAGTGACACCACAGCCCACTGGGAGTCAAATATTGAGGGGTGCAGCTGGGTCTGGGTTAGGGCAGTGCAAGCACAGAGCCAGGAGAGACCCCTCATCCCCCTTCCCTGGATTTTGTACCTGTGGGCAGGATTTCCAGGGGTTCTGTGGAGGAGGAGAAGGTAGGACTGTGTGGAATTTAGTCAGGGATACTTGTTTGTGAAAGGACTGAAAACTGCAGCAGGTGGAAGGGAAGGGGGATACAAGCATTTTATTTGCCTCTCCTGTTCCCCTTTGGCACTGGAATATTGGGATCTGGGCAGTAACTGGCACTGTAGAGACCATCACACCCTACTCTGGGGTAGCAGTTCCTGCCTGTGTCCCTGAGGGTCTCTCCCCACTAGAAGGAAGCATTTTGTGATCCAAAATCCTTGAAATCAGGGAGACAAGGTAAAGGATTACATGTGTCCATGTCTGGCTCACAAGTTCTACCTGCCCTGTCTCCAACAGCCAGGAGTTGTTGGCATCTGATGTCTGAAACAGGAATAAAAGAGAACTGGTTGTGTGCTTTCTTGGGTAGATATTTTTCTCTTCTTTAGGGTATTTTTCCCAATCTCTCTTTTTCTTTTCTTGTTTCTTTTGATTTAAGAGGCAGAGCTTCATCTTCAGACCCAGTTGCATTCCTTGTGAAGTTGTGCCTTGCCCAGGGACTGCCTGGCACTGTGTTTGCATTAGACCTTGAGGAAGAGGGGAAAAGGCAGCTGGGCACTTGGATGTAAAATGACCTTTTGCAGTGTTTTGGTTTCAGAAGTGAGCTGGGTTTTGGAGTCAAATCACAAGTCAGAAGGATGGAGTCTGTGGCACTGGTCAGGGATTGCAGGAGACCTGTGTGCAGGGTAGAATAAAGAAAAAAAAAAAGCCACATATAATTGGGTTTGTGTCATCAAGGGATCCTGGTTTGGTGCACGTGAAATTGGACTGGCTCAGATGAACTGATCTTAGAACTATCAGAGGTAACAAATCACATTTGCTTGTAGAAACGTTACCAGAGACCACGAGCTCAGCACACAAAGAGGCTTCAGGCCCAGGGGCTCCGAACACCCGAGACACCAGAGATGTGCTTTGTGCTCCAGCTCAGTGCACTGGGCTGTTTAAAATCCTCAGGGCTTTTTTAATCATCATCTCAGTGCTTGTCCTGTACCTTCCAAGAAAGCAGATGCTCTTGGAGCATGAATTGCAGTAGGAGTGGAGGCTGCAGCAGCAGGCACAGCCAGGATGGGACCCCATTTATTCCCTTGGGCCACTTTGGAAATTGGATGAGGAGAGTTGGTACTTTAAAGCTTTAAAGCTTCCAAGCTAGAATTTTCTTGAAGCACCACAAGGCCTTGAAGCAGGGCTGTCTCTAGAAGGGTCTGGTAGTTTTCTCGCCCACATCTCTCTTCCTGTGCCTCTCTGCACTCTTCTCTGTTCTCGTGCCATGTTCAGGTGGAAGTTCTGAGCTTGCTTTTTGCACGATTCTCCCCTGAACTCTGGATCTGTTCTTATTAATGCCATTGCAAGGACACTGAAATAAATCCAGTGCTGGTGAGAGAGCAGGAAGGGCTGAATTCTCTGAGGGGAAGCACAGTAGCCATCTGGGAGGTTTCCTTTATTCTCTTCCTTTATGCTGACAAAAACTTTTAACCAGAGCCGGATCTCTGCAGTGCTCATTCTGGGGAGAAGCCTGACTTTGTCTGGTTGCCCTCAGATCTTCATAGTAGCATCTGATACTTTGGTCTTTCATCTCATTTTTCCCCCCTTCTCCTGAGTGCTCTGAGTCACTGCAGCTGGCCCTGTGTGACCAGGAACCTTCTTGTTGCTTTTGGCAGTGCCTCCCCTTCCCAAGCACTGAGCCCTGCAGGGTTGGTGTGAGGTAGACCTGCCCTCATCCCCATCCCTTTAGAGTGCCGCCCAGGCTGGGGGCTCGGGCTCTGACGGAGTTTTCCCTCCCTGGCAGACCCTGGACGGGCGGATCATCGTCCGCAGCCACGCGCGGGTGTCGTCGCTGACGCTCAAGGAGATCCAGTACACGGACGCCGGGGAGTACGTGTGCACTGCCAGCAACACCATCGGCCAGGACTCCCAGGCCATGTACCTGGAAGTGCAGTGTAAGGGCTGCAGGGTGGGCTGGGCATGGGGGTGTTAGTGGGGGGGCAGTGTTTGGATTCCCGTTCCCTGTGGTGAGACCGAGGCGCCCTCGGCTCGGGACGTGCCCGATGGTGGGGATGAGGGTGTGGGAAGCAGCTGAGCAGATTTATCTGCTGCAGTCCCCTGTGTTGGGTGCAGCAGAGTTCTTCCCTGGAAAAGCTTCCTGGCATGATTTCCTAGTTGCATCATGCTTTCTGCTCCTCCCTCGCTGAGCAGGAGCAGCTTTGGCATTGAGTAGGTCTCCTCCTTTTGTCCTTCAGCAGAAGACACTCCCCATCCCCCCAGATGAGAGGACAGCTCTCATTTCCGACATGAGATTCCCTTTCCCGCATCAAAGTGGACCCCAGCCAAGGGATCCTTCGAGTGAGGCTGCCTGGGCTGCTTTGGGAGATGACTGGCTCAGAAAGCCTTCACAAATGTCTGTCTTTCAGATGCCCCCAAGCTCCAGGGCCCCGTGGCTGTGTACACCTGGGAAGGAAACCAAGTGAACATCACCTGCGAGGTGTTTGCCTACCCCAGTGCTGTCATCTCCTGGTTCCGGGATGGGCAGCTGCTCCCCAGCTCCAACTACAGCAACATCAAGATCTACAACACTCCCTCAGCAAGTTACCTGGAGGTGAGGGAAGGCCAGGAGGGGAGAAGGCACGTGCAGCCAGGGAGGCTCAAATAATTGGTGTTCCTGGTGCTGAAGGAGTTAAGTCTTTTGCAAGGGCACCCTGTTGGTAGAAATGAAGCTGGGGTGATGCTTCTGGCACACCAGTGCTGAGAAAATCGGGCAGCACAAGGCACCACCTCCTCTTTGCCTCGCATTTTTGCCCACTGCAGTTGTCCCCTGTGGCCAGCCCTGGGAGTGGGAACACTGCACTTTGCTGTAGGGTCCCTCCAGGGGAACGAGTGCTTTAACAGAGGGAGAAGGGGGTTCTGATCCGAGCATGAGCCTTCATCCCTCCCACAGGTGACCCCAGACTCGGAGAATGACTTTGGGAACTACAACTGCACTGCCGTGAACCGCATCGGGCAGGAGTCCTCCGAGTTCATCCTGGTGCAGGCAGGTGAGCATCCCAGGCAGGGGGAGCAGGGAATGTGGCTGGGGCATTAACCCCCTTCAAAGCTGCTCCAAAGGGAACCTCAGGCCCAACCTCCTCCTCTCCTTTGGGAAGCCATGACAAGGGTGTCACTGATGTCCCCGGTTTGCTGCTCTCTTTGCCACTGGAGCTTGTCCCCTGATCCCTCCTGTGTCTCTGGTTCTCTTCCCTTCTCACACAGACACTCCGTCCTCCCCGTCCATCGACAGAGTGGAGCCCTATTCCAGCACTGCCCAGGTGGAGTTTGATGAGCCTGAAGCCAATGGTGGGGTTCCCATCCTCAAGTACAAGGCAGAGTGGAGGGCCCTGGGCGAGGGAGAGTGGCATTCCAGGTTGTATGATGCAAAAGAAGGTAGGAATCCACAACAAGGTGGTACCTCCCCCACCTGAACCTCACCAGACCGACTTTCCTTTAGGGAACAGCCAGAGTGGAGGGTTCCACAGCTTTGCAGTTTCACCTCCTGCAGTTGTAAGGGCCAAAAAGAGTTCTTAGACGTCTGCTGTGCAGTGACATGTTGTATTTTCCCATGGAAGGGAGTGTGCTGAAGGCTGCACGAGTGTGACAGGGTGCAGAGGGGGTGGTCAGCTCTGCAGCCCTTCCTGCTTCACACCATCCTCCCTGAATAATCCCTGTGCTTGGGATCAGATGAGTGTTCATTTGGTGATTGGGGGAGTGTCTGTGTGCTTCCCACAGAAGGCTTTTCAAGCCCCTCAGTTACCCTTGGAAAATAAACCCTCCTCTTCCAGCAGCAAAGCTACCTCCTGTTACACCCTGTCTTGTTAAATCTGTGGCCCTGCACGCTGCTTAAAATGGATGTGCAAATCAAATAAACCAAACTAACTCTGGTTTGGGAGGAACAGAGATTGTCACAGTTGGTTAAAGGCTGGTGCTAATAAGGTCGTGGTTCCATCCCTGTATGGGCCATTCACTTTAGAGTTGGACTTGATGATGATCCTTGTGGGTCCCTCCCAACTCAGAATATTGCGATTTTGTGACTGTGGAAAGGAGGGTTCTATTCCAGAGCTGAATCTTCCGCCACCAATCCTGTCTGGAACTGAAATTCTTCTGTTAGGTCCCCTCTGGAGTGATGGGATCACACAGGGCCAGGTTTATTTCTCTCGTTCCTCCCTCGTGTCTGTGCAGGAAAAACAGAGCTTATTTCTTTCTTCCTATCACCATGACCCCTGAGCTTTTTTTCTTTGCTTTCCTTGCCTTGTTTCTGCCCCAGCCAACGAGGAGGGCACCATCACCATCACTGGCCTGAAGCCTGAGACCACCTACTCTGTGAGGCTGTCTGCAGTCAACGGCAAAGGCGTGGGGGAGATCAGCCTGCCCTCCGAGTTCAAGACACAGCCAGTTCGTAAGTGCAGCCCAGCCCTCCCCCTGCCCCTCTGCTCACCTTGCCCTCAGCCTGTCCAGGGAATCTCTGCCATGCATGGGATGACACCTCCTTCTCTCGCAGACCCGGCTGAACCCTTTGTTCTCGTGCTGGGTTTGGACTGTGGTGGGTTTGGTGGCTAATTAAAAATCCCCTTGGAAGGGAGGAGGCAGAGGAGGTGTTTTACCTGCACTGGTTGGTGCCCTGGGCTGCCAGGGTAGACTCGGTGTTGCCAGAGAAGGGACTGTGTAAGGGGGGATGTAAATAAGGAAAAGCAGCTGAGGAGGGTGCTGGTCCTGGAGAGTGTGATGGCTCTGTCACGGGGCAGGTTTCCTTTGCAAATCAGAAGTTCACGTGTTCACCACATCCAGGCCATGAGCTGGGGAGGGAGGAGGGATGGTCTCTTCTCTGCACATCCATGAGGGGATTCCACAGCCTCTCTGTTGCTGTACTGGGTCATCTTCCAGGCCAGGCACAGAATGTGGCCCAGCACTGTCCCTCCTGTTCCAGCCAAGGATGACAGTGGCAGGAATTCAAAATCAGAGTTATTCAAGATGGGAAGGAGAGAAAGGGAAAGAAAAGGAGTAGAGTGGGCTGGGGAGATGTGACAAAAACAGGCAGGGGTTACTTGGTGGTTCTGTGGTTTTTCTTTCCCATTCCCCTGCATCCAGATCTGCAGCCTGTTCTTCTTCCCACCATCACACCCAGACCTCTGTCCCCGTTCTGCAGCTCTTCTGAAACCCCTCTGAACTCAGAGCAGTTCCCAGCCCATCAGATGCATGTTTGGAGGCCCCTGAGCTGTGCATGGTCCTGGTTTTTGTCTGTCACCTCCTGCCTCCCCGGAGCTGCCGAGCGGAGCAGTGTGGGGCAGGACACGTGTGGTGTTTGGGTTTTCCAGCTCCACGTTCTCTTATCTCCTCTTCTCACATCTTCTACAATTTTTTTTTGTGTTTGTCTATCTCTGTCTTTTTATTTTTTTTTTGTCTGTGTTCCATCCATGGATAAACTGCAGGCATCCCTCACCCACGTAAGTGCTCTCTGCATTTCTCTCACTCTCTTTTTTTTTGTGTCTAGAGTGTTCCTCTAACACACAGAACATTAGCTTTTAATTTAGTGCCTTTTTCCTCTCAGGGTCTTTAGAAATGGAGTAACTGGTAGTGTCCATTTCCTTAACAAGACTGACTCTAGAATAGTCACCCTGCTCTGGGTGATGCTGCTCTTTTTTAGAACAGAATCAGGGCTTAACATATTTGTCTTTAGTGCAAAGCATGCAACTGAAATATTTAACATAGTGATTGTCTAATAATAATAATAGATAGTGTGTAGACTACAGAGTGGAGTAGTGGAAGGCTTCATATTTATGAATCCATTAAAAATGATTAAATTTTAATAAAATACAGATAATTCATGGAAACCAAAGAGGAAGAAGTTTTAGCTAAATTGTAGATCTGTTTTATACCAATTAAGAGGCAACCAAAAATTTCTGAATTTTGAATAGCTTCACAATTTTGAAAGCAAAAACTTAAAGAGAAAAAAATTCACATTTTTTACCTCTTCTCCCTAGTAATTTTTACCATGAGTAGTCTTTGGACAGTCTTCCAGCACTTGTGTAGATTTTGCACTTAAATAAACCTCATACTAAATGATAAAAAAAAAGGCATGTTTCCTCCTTCCCAATGCCAAGAGAGCCAGAAATGTGATGGATGTGTTTAATTGTCAGTGAAACCTGGGGTGCTCCATAGCTTTGTCCTGTTCCAATCAGAGCTAATCAATGGAGCTGAAGTTTATCTCAGTGACCATTATTCTCTTTATTAATGTGTCCTTGTGGTGGACTGCTGTTATTCCCAAGATGACATGTACAAGCTTGGGGAAGCTGCTGTCCCATCCTTTGAGATTTCTGAAGCTGAAGTAAAAAAAAAACAAAACAAACAGGCAATCATTTTTATTTTTAAGCCAAATTCCAGTGTTTAAATCATGGCTGTGCTGTTTTCCCTTTAGGGTTGTATTATACAAAAGCTTGGACATAGTGGAGCAGTGAGAGGGTGGATGGATTGATAGTCAGGGTGGGTGAACGAAGGGACAGATGGACAGACCATTGCAAATTGCAGCAGTTAGAGAGTCACCTGGGAGACATTTCCACAGCATATGTGCAGTCTGGGACCTGGAATTGTGTGGAGCCTGTTAATTCCAGCAGAAGTAATTACATCCCTTCTCTGAAGGGAATCATGGATAGTGTTACAGCTCCCAGGGATTGGGGGCCCTCCTGGGCTGGAAATATCAGCGGTACCAAGGGGAGATAAGGGCTGGGGGGTGCACATCACTACTGCAGGAAAAGGGGGGAAAAAACCCAATTAAGAAGAGAGGAAAAAGACCATTAAAAGCTTTGTTTCAGCCACACCATCAGATCTGCCTGCCAAGCCTCATGTCCATCACTTGGGGACAGGTATGTGGCTTTGAGGAGCATTAAATCCCATTTGTTGTGGAGTCTCTTGGTGGTTTTTAATGTGGCAGTGGGCTGCCAGTCAGTCCATAGCCCCCAGCTCAGCTCCTCTTCCTTCTTGGTGGGCTAAACCATATTTTTCACTTGCAAATTCCATTCTGCTCTTCCAGGCACGTTCCCAGCCACGATCCCTGGGAGCACGGGGTTCTCCTCTGCCTGGGTTTGAAACCAAAACATCCTCATGTGCAAAACCCCAACCCAACAAATCAACACTAGAGTAGCCCCCAAATTCCAAATCCCTTCATTTTCTCCCTTTGGGCAGTATTTGACAGGAATCCCGTCCCCTCCTCACCTGCCTTTCTCTTCCTTTAGCCAGTGCTGCTGCACCCACCTCCCGTTTAGCAGAGAGTGAGTATGGCAGAAGGGGCTGGCTTGGGTCCCCTTTGCTCTGCATGATCTTCTCACTGGCTGTGGTGCAATCTGCCTAACATCATCCCTGGGTGTTTTGCCAACACCTCTGGGTGTTTCTTCCTGATTTTCTCCTATTTCCCCCCTCCCCAGGTCTCTCTCCATGGGGCTGCTCTCCAGCCTCTCAAGGCCTCTGATTTACCCCTCTCTGTGGTTCTTTGGGCTCTTGGAGACAGGACAGTGATGACTCTTTAAAAGAAAAATATTTTATGTGCAATAGTAGAGAAACCCTCTCCCAACTCTTGTCTCTCCAGCTGTGTTCTTCCCAGGGCTTTGGGAAGCAAGGACATTCCTTGTCCCCTCTGTCCTGGCAATCCCTGTATTTCCTGGTGCAGCCTGGGCAGTGCAGTGCTCTGCAGACTGGCAGCTTCTCTCAGAACTCACTCATTTCCCGAGGTGTTCCCCCTTTTAGGGCTCTTAGTCCTTTTTCCTGCTCTCTGCATGTTCCCTGGACGTGGTGCATGGAGGTGGGGAGGAACAGTGAAGTCCTTTCCCTGGGAGGGGGGCTGGAAAGCGGCAGCAGGACCCGATCTTTGCAGCCTCTTTAGGTAGCACGCCCTGCCATAAGGACTCAGGTCATTCTCACCCTCATTAAACCTCCTCTCTCTCCTCTCTGTCCCCCCTGCCCCTTCCCCTCTCTTTCCACGGCTGTTTCACCTTGACGTGTCCTGTCCATCCATCCGTGTTTCCATAGCAACTCCTGCTGAATCCCAAAGCCCAGAGCCACCGAGTGAGTAGCTGGGAGCTGCTGGCTTTGCCCTGGAGTGCTGTTTGTGGTGCTGCAGCCCTTGGTGGAGGGCACTAAAGTGCTGTATTGCATCCCCCTGGTGCCTGTTACCCAGCAGTGTGTGGTGTGAGCACGGTGAGATCCCAGCATGGTGCCACTGCCTCCTCCTCCCGTCATCGCTCCCAGCATGTGCCAAAAAATGGGAGATTTAGAAGGGACACAGAGAGGGAGAGAAGTGGGGGCAAAGAAATACAATTTATCATTTCCAGAAGGAGTATTTTCCTCAATGATCTTCTTGCTGCCCTGCCTTGCTCTGTTTTCTCCGAATCCAGGGAGGCACAGTTGATATCAGAAGTAAGGCTGTTGGATGCTGAAAGAAGAGGCAAATGAGGAGGTAGAATATCTTACAGGAGAGAGGGAGCTTTGCCTCATCTTGCCACCTGCCCATATCTGAGGTGGGGCAGGATTCAGATTCCCTCAGTTCTTGCCCATCCCTGGTTCTTTGGCAGCCGTTCCTGCTGAGGCTGGGTCAGGGAAGGAGGTGCTTCCCTGCTGGATCTGGGTAGTCCAAGGAAAACCAGCTGAAAAGGTTGCATGAGCTGCTTTGTACCCAAAATAACCATTTTGGAATGTCTGTTCTGGCCTGTTCAGGGCCCAGGGACACCACACCTGCCTGAGACTGAGTGGATGTGTCACATGGGTTGACTTTAATCCCTGCTTGGAGGAGATTTGCAGTCAGTCACGTGCCCACAGAAAAGCCAAGCAAATACTTGCAACAAAATCACGGGAGGAATTAAAAACCCCTTAAGGAAGAGCCGGGTTTTTTTGTGATGCATACGTGTGCTTTGAGCAGCTGATCATTTCTGCAAGGCCAAATGCTCCTCTTCTGCTGTGCAGTAACCCAGTGTCTGTGTTTCTGTGGATGTGATCTCCAAGCTGGGTTCCAAGTGGAAAATACTAAAAGCATGAAGTGTGTGATTGTTCTGGGGGTTGGGATGGATAGGATGGCCAGTAAAAGGAATTAACCCCCCCATAATTATTGCTACATTTATGACTGGCACATTCTGTGGTCTAACCCATGTCCTTTATCTGCCAGTGACCACAGCCAAGGAGTTCCTTTCCTTCCTGCAGGATATTCTGTTTGTCCAGAGTGCCAAGCCCCAGCTCCTGATGCACTGGAGTGTTGGGGGTTCTGAATTGCTGATGAACCCTTTTAATTCTCCTCAGACCTGGAGGATGGGGAGGAGAGGGCAAAGGGCAGGGTCTGTAATAATCCTTTATTCCCCAGGAGGCAGAGACTCTGCTGTGGCTGTTCATGTGTGGGCTTCCCTGGGAGGGCAAATGATGGGTTAATGTTTTGCAGAACGTTTTGTTCCTCAAAAAGAATCTCTACCCAGAAGAGAGACTGAGAGCTAATTTGTGATACACATTTTCCACCCTTGTTTTGGGTTTGGGGGTTGTGTGTGGAGGAGGAGGAGGGGTGTGGGGTCTTTAAGGACAGAAGTTTCCATTTTCCCCCACGTTGGAAGTTCAGCTTTTCCTCCTGACCAGAAGCAAACCTGCCCTCTCACTATAATTTGTGTGTAGAATCAGTCTGTGCAAAGAGCAGCCACATTTGTATGCTGGGCTGTTCTGCAGCACAGCAAAATGTGATATTCAACAGCAGAAAAAGAGCACTGGCACAGGGCTGATGCTCTTGTAACTTTGCATCATTTAATTACTGCTGCTGCTGCTGAATGATCTGGGGTTTTACCCTGCCCTGCCCTCGGTGGCTCAGTGAGTGAAACCAAGAGCAATTAGGAAGTGAGAGCTGCTGGGTGGCATCACCAAGCCAGGAATTGAAGTCTAATGAAGCTGAAGAGTTTCTTCACTGGCTTTAGTGAGTTTTTGACTTGATGTGATCAGTAGCATATGGGAGATGTCTCGAGCCCTGTTAAGAGGTTAAGGAACATGCATCTCCTTGGAATTACTCCTCTGAGTTCTGTACCAGTGGCAGTAATGAAGTTTTTCTTGCAGCTCTCCCCACTGGGGAATCTGGTGTGGCTTGCACTTAAGAAGTGGGTTATTTTTCAGATGAGGTACTCACATGAACATCTCTTCTATCCATCTCCTGGTTTTCCAGATTCTGTAGGAACTTCTGTCTTATTTAGTAGATACTGGCCAAGAGGTTCAACTTGCAGGATGAGGGAGGTGGAGGACACTGAGCGAGACACATGTGTGATATTTTGTGCTGCTAATTTTGCCCTTCATCTTTAACTAAAGCCCTCTCTCCTGAGGACTTGATCTGACAGGCAGCCTCTCTTACCTGTTTTGAAATCTCGTGTTTCCTCATGACCAGAAGACACTCCTTGCCTTTCCAGGCCCACTAAACTTCCCTCCTTCACAATGCACCTGCCTAGAGTTGTGTGAGGCTGTGTTTGTAACTGGAGAGAATGGATTGAGAGCTTAGTTGTAACAAATGGATTTTACATTTTGTACCATCAGTTTTTTCCCTGCTAATGGTGTGTCCTTAATCTTGTCAGAGAACAAGCGCCCAAAAGATTAAGGGTTTAATTCTCTATACATCAAATTAACAGGAAAGTACCAGAGCACTGTGAAGTCGCCTCATTAAGATGAGACAGAGGGATGAGCATGAAAAATGCAAGTTATAAAGGAGAGAGTAATTTAGGAAGGGAAGTGGAGCATGGACTTGCTGTGTGCTCCGCTGTGACACCTCATGTTGTGCCATTCCCCTGTCACCCACTGCACGTTTCTTCATCTTTTCCAGCACTTGCTTGTCTCCCTGGGGCCAGCTTGGTAATTAATTTCCAGAGCAGAGCACTTCATCCCTGTCCTCAGTGACAGAAACCCCCCTGCACACCCAGAGCCCTCAGTGGAACCCACTGTAGGTGCACCCAGTGCAGACCCTCACTGACCAAATTCCAGTTGCAGCTCCTTGGTGGGAAGCTCTGGCCTTGGAAACGTTCACAGCCAGCAGGTTTTTCTCTCTTGCAGTTGTTGTTATTTAGGAAGACACGTGTTCTGCAGAGGGGAGGACAATATTAACAATATTCCCTTTTTCTTTCCAACAGTCTTGTGGACTCCTCCAGCATTTCTGGCACACACTCTGCAATAATTTTTGCTCCTTTTGTTCTTTGGTGTGGTATCACTAAGCAGTGACGCAGCTGTGCCTAACCCAGGTCATAACCCAGTGCTTTCTGTGGTTTAATATTCTTATTTTCCAGGCGGTTTGACTGTCTCTCCCCCGGTGTTTCTGATATATACTGGCTAATTTGATTTTGCTCCTATTTTATTTAATCTGTAATTCTGTTGTTGATTTTTTTCCCTTGCCCATTGTTTACATCAGTTTTTTAATTTTTTTGTATTTTCCATGTGACCTCCTCCACTTTCCTTTCAACCAAATCATGTGCGTGCGTATCATGTGACTTTGTCATGTGGCTTGCATGGTGCTGCTGATGTCGTCCTCGCTGGTGAAACAGAAGGTAAAACACTTTGTTCTGATTGGTTGCCTAGATTTTGGGGTGAGGATTCCCCTCTGGTCGCTGGCCAGGGAGCTCCAAATTCCGTCACTCCACAGATCCTCCCACTGGAGCCCCTCTGGAGAAGTTGCTCATCACTTGTCTGCATGTGAAGGACTCAACTTCTGCACTAACCCCGTGTCCTCCACTGAGCTGGGCAAACACAACCAGCAGGGCAAGGATGCCACGGGCTCAGTCATTTGCTCCTTCACTCTGGGGCCAGCAGGGAGCTGTCCCAGGACAGTCTGGAACACTCTGCAGTGAACAACTGTGGCCAGAACCCCCCTGCCCCTCAGGGTACCGACCACAGAGCGGTGTTTGATGGGGGATCGCAGCAACACCACCTCTCCTGTGGCTTTGGCAGCATTTTGACCCCGTACAGCACACATTTATATAGGTATCTATAAACATCTGTATACACTCAATTCACACTGTACATGTTCAGTAGCCTTCCAAAAAGAATCCTAAATTCTCCCCTTTCTGAGATCCAGTTATTGGGAATTCATATCGCTTTGAGATTTAAGAGTATTGTGAGTAAAACTTTAGCACAGCTGGAATGGGAGCTGTGCTATAAAATACTGCATATATACACTATAATGTATATTTATCATGCCATATATAGTATTTACACTATAAAACAGCACACACAAGTTCATGGTGGGAGCTCCACCTCACACAGTTTCCGTCAGAGGTGCTGTTGCACCTTCCTTGCTGCTCCACCCCTGGAGTGTCTGGGAGCCTGGCAAGGATTTAACCTAAACTCATGTCCCGGTAGCTGCTGGTCTCCGTGAAATCAAGAAGCAAATGACTGACCCCTGCAGCTTTTGGAGATGGACTCAGTCTCCAGGTGAAGTGTGTGGCAGTGAGAACAGTTTCTGCAGCTTTGGGATCTTTACAACTTCACTTGATGCTCTGCATAACCTGAAGGGGAGGAGGGAGGGAGGCTCTTCTGCTGCCCCAGCTAAACAAGGGACTGTGAAAACCAATTGGCTTTTTCTCAGCCTGTGAATTCTGAACTCACCTTATGGTCCTGGACAATCCAGGAAAGGCTTTAGGCTGGGGTTTGCCAGGAAAACAAAACTAACACCAGTAACCCTCCCACATGACTGCATGCACAGAGGAAACCCCTCTTGCCAGGTCTCTGCCCTCTCTGGTTGGACTCCAGGAGGGTTGAAGACTTGGTTGTCTCGTTTTTGCATGTTTTTTTTTTGTTCCTTCTTTTTGACTGTTGGTGTTTTGCTTCTCTTGTGTGCATTCTGAAACCTCCTGCCCTGTTCTTCCTCAGTGTGTTTCCCAGTCGTGGAGACTTTCCCTGGCGTCTCTTTCCAGCTGTGACTCTGCAGGTCACAATCTAGTCCTGTTTACATGATGGTCAAAGATTGCAGAAATCAGCTCCTTCCTTGTTCCTGTGTGGCACAAATTACCCTCACCAGCAGTGAGAACTCTCTAAGCACGGCAAGGATGCAGGATCTCTCCTTGGTGCCAGCTGGGCAAGGATTTAAGCTCAGCCTAAAGTGTCTGGTAACCAGTTTGAGCTGCTTTCCCAGGTAGGCAGAGGAGAGGTGTGAGTAAAGGTGTCTCACCTGCACTGCTGTCCCTTCTGGGGTCCAGCACACACTGAGTGCCCTGGGACCAGAGAGAAGTTTGGGCTGATTTCTTCATATTGTCCTCTCTCCCCACCTGAAGTTTTCCTGCACTCCTGGTGCTTGTGGCACCCTCTGAAAACCAGGCAATAATAAACCCAGCTTCTGAAACCCAACTGTATCAGGCTGCTGTTGGGTCAGGGAAGCACTGAATGTAAACTAAACAGTGCAAGGATACCAGGAACCATTTACTGCTGCCCTGCAGCAGGAGATTATTGGTGCTAAGGGCTTAGCAGGAGTGAATAAAAACCCATTTGGAAATGCAGTGTCCCAGAGCACTGTCCTCAGCTCCCCTCACACCAGGGGTGGGAGCCAGCAGGAAAGTCCTTGATTCCTGTTCAGCTGATCAGATTCTTTCTGAGTTACCCTGCATTCTGTGGAACACCAAGGCTGGAAAATGCCCCTGAGAAGGGTGGAAGGGGCAGATTTCTGCTGGGTGTAAGTGGGGGATCCCCAGGCATGAGACACCCCCTGTAATGCTCTTTGCTTTTCAGCCCTGTGCTGTAGGGAGGATGCATGTGTGTGAGCATGAGCTGCTTCTCTAACCTGGTGACAACCTTCTCTCTCTTCAGCTACTGACATTTTCACTCATTGTAGGGCTGCTGATTCTGCTGGACTAAACTTTTCCCACTAAACTTCTTCCTCCTTTGTTTGACACACTAACCCATTTTTAATTTTACAGCCCTGTTGTATCTGGATCACATCCACCTACTTCAGATAAATTAAATGCCATGTAATTGTGGAGAGAAAACTGAAGTGTCTTTGCCTCCTGTTGGGTTTCAGCCCTGAGGAGTGGTCAGTGTTCTCCTCTTTGGGCACAATGTTTCTCAGAGCAGAGGTGAATTTAGATTTTGGGGAAGGGGGGAATCAGGAGCTAGAAATCAGGCAACTCAAAGTGAAGAAAAGGGTCAGCAGAGAAGGTAATTAATCCTGGGAATGGCTGTGTGTAAAGTACAGCAGCATCTCTGACATTTAAAATCAAGAAGGAGCATCTTTTCAAAGGATGTTCCTCTTAGTCTTGGTGCTCAGTCACTGGAAAAAAAAGATCTATCCTGTGTTAGATAAAAGGTCAGACTCTGTAAGTATAGTGTCCCCTTATCACTCCAAATTCTCTTTACTCATTGCTAATTATCCCTCTGAGGTGAGGATGGCAGAGAGCCCCGAGGAGAGGCTGCTCTTGCACTGCCCAGCTGTCAGAGAACCAGCCACTCCTCACATCCCACAGACAGGGCAGGTTGAGAATTGCTTAGGAATGTGTCAGCAGAGGCTCAGTGTGCAGCCAGACCAGTGGCCAAGCTACAGAACCAGACATTTGGGTTTGTTTAATTACTGGTGAGTAGCCAGTGTTGCTGCACAGCAGCTCCTTCCACTCAAATCAGCTCAGCAGTCGAAACCTGTAACTTTGTGGTGATTGTTTTTCTTTCAGGTTTGAGGAAAGGGGAAAAAAAAACAAAAAACAAAAACCAATTGCTTGGTTAATCTGATATGTCCCAGGGTGGAATCCAGCTCTGGAGCGTCCAGCTTGTATGTGGGAGCCTTGTAACAGGGGCAGAGGCAGAGCAAGGATTTGGAAAAGCAAACCAGAACCTGGGAAAAGGGAGCGTTGGCTCTGTACAGCTTGAAGAGAGGTTGCTGTGCTGTGCAAGACAGTTGTGTGTGTGTCACATCTGGGTATCCATGGATGGTAACTGCCTTCTTGGAGCAGCTGGGATGTTGGAGCATGTGACAGTGTGCAAGAAAATGGAATTAATCCTAAATTGCTGTGTCAGGCCAGGTCTTGCAGTTCTCTCATTGATATTTCACCAAGGAAAATGTGCTCAAATCCTTTCTTTGGCCAGGAAGGGGGGAGAGGGAAGGGTTTCAGATTACTAATGAAGATCAACTTTTGAATTATATTGGAAGATTAACCTTTCTCTGGCCAGTCAGAAATGCATGTGCTTCCCATTAGGGGCTGAATACAAATCCAGACAGAGCAGATTTAGAACTGAGGATGGTTTTTGGGTTGATCTTAGTACAACTGCCTTATTATTTCCTTTCACTCTTAGTAGTATTGAAAAGAAATAAATCTTTTAAAAAGTTTTATTCTCAACAGGCAAGAGGCTGAGCTTTAAGAAAAGTCACAGATGTTACTTCAGCATCCAGTTTTGCTCTCATGTGCTCCTCCTGAGGCTCTTGGGTTGCAGCTCTCCCTGTTGCAGAGTTCTGGTGTGGTTCCCTGTGGGGTGCCCTGAGAACTGGACCATTTGTGAGCTGGTTTTGAGCTCACTGGGGTGTGTGGCAGGGGATGTTCAGCAGAACCCCTTGTCCCCAGCACAGGTGGCCCTGCAGGTGACACCAGGGCTGGGACAGTCAGGTGTGTGCTCAGCATCAGCAAACCTGTGCACAAACTGGGGCTGGAAACCTTCAGGAAGGGTGTTTGGGTTCAAGGGGCACAACAAAACACAGGAGGGGCCTGATGTGCTGGATTCCCTGTGTGTGACCCTCCTGCTGTCAGCTGGGAATGAGCTGTCCAGCACTCCCAGAAACACTGGAAAAACAGAAACACTGCCCAAGCCCCTCAGACACAACTGCTTAAACAGAGGGGGGGAGAGGGGGATTTCTTTTGCTTGTTAGCAGAGGAATTGTCCTTACAGAGGAACTGAATAAAAAAAAGGCAGTTTTGGAGCCGTGGGCTGCAAGGACATGGTTGTAAATCAATGTGCCCTGCAGAAGCAAATGACTTTTCCATTTTCTGCTGATGGCAGGGGTGCAAATTGGGAAATCACAGCTTTTTTTTTTTTTTTTTTTTTTTTTTTTTTTTTTTTTTTTTTTTTTTTTTTTTTTTTTTTTTTTTTTTTTTTTTTTTTTTTTTTAATTTTGAAAGTGGCTATTACAGAAGAGTGAGGGGCACTAGTTCTCTCCAGCCTGTACCCACTGTGATGGTGACACTAGGGCTGAGGGAGATGTGCTGTGGGATCCTCTTCTGGTTTTCCCACACTCACTGAAGTGAGCCTCTAAAATGGGTACAGGATGACTCTGGTACCCCAAGTGTAGTGAAATATTCCTCTGATCTCCGTGAGTACTTTTTGCCTGGTGATTTTTTACCTTTTTTTTTAACAAATAAACCTCAATCCCCCCTTGTTTCAGGGGAACCCAGCGCTCCCAAACTGGAAGGGCACATAGGAGAGGATGGGAACTCCATCAAAGTGAACGTCATCAAGCAGGATGATGGTGGCTCCCCAATCAGACACTACCTGATCAAGTACAAAGCTGTAAGTATGACACACCCCAGCCTGTGCCCTGCTCCCTGGGCAGCCAGACAGCCCTAAAGCTGGCATCTTGTAGGGCAGGCCTGTGTGGGAATAAATTGGGGGTGGTAAATTAGGCCAGACCTGTGTTAAGAGGTAAATCTGTGTCACTCAGTTGATTTAAATTTGACATATGTAAGAACACTCTTTAAAGTGCTTCGTAAGGCAGAGAGATAGAGAAGTTGCAGCTTTTGCCCCCCTGAAAGTGGTCCAATGATGGGGCAGAGATGAGGAAATGAGGGGTTTTCCTCAGGTGTGATAGTGCAGAGAACGGGATTCTGGGCAGGAAAGAGGCTGCTTTGGTATCTCTCATCCCTCCACTTAGAGAGGATGTTCTCACAGAGTAGCTGGGGTTGGAAGGGACCTCTGGAGTTCATCCAAGGCAGGGTCAGCTGGAGCAGGTGACACAGGAACACATCCTGGTGGGTTTGGGATGTCTCCAGACAGGGAGACTCCACGCCCTCCCTGGGCAGCTGCTCCAGGCTCTGCCACCCTCTGTGGGAAGTTCTTCCTCGTGTTGAGGTGGAACTTGGGTTTTGGTTTATGGCCATTGCCCCTCCTGGGCACCTCTGAAAGGAGTCTGGGCCCATCCTCTGACCCCCCTGGGCGATACCTGTATGGACTGAGGGGATACAAACGTGCTGCTCTGCTGAGGGCTGCGTGCTGGGGCTGAACCTCCCCATTCCCAGCCCTCTCAGAGCTCCCCAGGCTGGCTGCTGACCCTGGGCTGTGTTTCCCTGCCTGTCCCTGCCCTGCAGAAGCACTCCCAGGAGTGGAAGCCGGAGATCAGGCTCCCATCAGGCAGCGACCACGTGATGCTGAAGTCTCTGGACTGGAACGCGGACTACGAGGTCTATGTGGTGGCAGAGAACCAGCAGGGCAAGTCCAAACCCGCCCACTACGCCTTCAGGACGTCTGCCCAGCCCACTGTCATCCCAGGTACGCCTGGCACAGCTTTTCCATTGTTTTCTGCTTCCAATTAATGCACCAGTGCTGCATCCTTTAATGTGCCTGAGTAACCCTGACAACTCGCTTGCTTCGAGCCCATTTATCACGGTTGGTTCCCCATCCAAAGCTTAGTTCTGGCCTGAGTGTACATACCTGTGGTCAGTGTTACAGTATGTACAGCAGCAGCAGGGAGTGCTCCTGACATCCCCCTGCCTCACTGTTCCCAGGGAAGGTTGGCTTTTTCTGGGTTGGGATTGCCAGGTGAGACTTTCTGAGCTCAGAAAGTGGGGGGGTCCCCTTTGAAACTCTTTGGCTCTGTGGGGCAATCTGCAATCACAACGCAGATTTCCCCCCTCCCAAATCTGCTCTGGGCTTGCTTTTACTGCTTGTTTGTCCATCCAGCTCAGCCTTTGGAGGAATAAAGGCGTAAGGAGGTTTGCTAGTGGTTGGGAGACAGTGAAAATCTTTTTATTAAATGAAATGGAGATCAAATGACAGCACCTGTTTAATGTTGGAAAGGGATTTAGGAAAAATAACTAAAAAGCTTTAGAATGCTGCTGGAAGCTCTTGTTTCAGACAGACTTTACTTATTGGTGTGCTTAAAGAGCGAGGTTTAAGGGCAATTGCTGTGAAAACCAAGCAGAACTATCAGCTGGGCTGCAGGAACTGAGCAGTTTGCAAGGTGTGGAAAGGCCAGTCAGTGTTTCTTTCCTACACGTGGACATTTAAAAAGAAAAATGGTTGGGGGAAACCCACCCAAAGCAACCAGAACCCCAGGATGGAATTGCTGGGCTACCTGTACATGAAAGTTGTGCTGATTAAAGATAGAGGAGTTAAAGATCTCCTAAGTCAGGTCCTCCCTGCACAGCCAGAGATCATGCCAGGATTGGTGCTGACAGTCCACACTGAGGGGGATGATTTGATTCCATTCTGCCTTCTGATGAACTCAGTCTCGTGTTTTGTCTTCAGAACCACTGTTTTCTTTCCCTTGCCCTGAGAACTCAGCCCTTGCTCTGCCCCCTCCTTTGCCCACTCCCTGCCTGGCTGGAGGAAACAGCTGAGACCTTGTGCAGTGTGAATGCTGAAACCCCGTGGGTTAGGGCAGATCATGATTTGTTGAGCATACAAATGAGTGACCTAGTTGGGCTGGGCTGGGACAGTGTGTGTGGCAGAGAGGAGGAGGAGGAGGAGGAGGGAAACAAGGCCAAAGAGAGACTGGGGCGGGGGGGTGTGTTTGAACAAGGCTGTAGTTCTGGGTGGAAGAACCCTCAGTAACTCATTCAGCAACTTACTCTCTGATTCTCATTTTCAACAGCTCTAATACTTACTCCCCTCACACATTTGAAGGACAACTGTGGCTGATGTGGCAGCAGAGGGTGAGGGTAATTTGGCAGAGGGTGCCCTGAGGTCAGCTCAGAGCTGAGCAGCCACACAGCAAGGCTGGAACAGCAGCGACTGGTTCCTTTGCACTGGGATGTGTCCCCCCAGTTAAGTTACGAGCACTGATGAGTCTTTCTGTTCCACCACAGCCCTTTGTGTGCAGCCACCGTTGATTTCTTGTGCTGGTGTTTTATTTTAGCCTTTGTCACACCCCTGATGGGACAGCAGAGCTGCTGGGGCAGCTGGGAGGTGCATCAGCAGAGTCTGGGCACACAGTGATTGTGCTGCAGCCCGTGGCTATGGCAGGTGAAATGAGCCCAGATGCCACTGAGCCCTTTAAATCCAACAGTGACACGGGCAGGGACCCTCTGAAAAACGGGCAGAGAAGCCCAGTTTGTTGTCATCAAAGGTGAAAGAAAATCCTTTGTCCTCTCTGGAGTTACCCCTCCCTTAGTCTGCTGTGGAGCACAGGAGGAACCAGGCTTTGAGGCTGCCACTCGAATGCTGCTCTTGGAAATGCCCAAAGCACAGTTTTTGGGAGTGCAGATGTGCTGCAGGCTTGACCCAACAGCTGGATGCAGCTGTTTCTCAGAAGGTGCTGGTAGAGCCCTCGTGCAGTGACATGGTTAGGGCTGGGTTTGTGACTGTGTCTCTTGGGTTTTTTGCCATTTTGGCCTTGCAAGGTGTTCCCTGAGCTGGTCCCCAAACTGGTAGGGTGGGGGAGAATATTTTCAGGGAGCAGGTTTTTTGCAGCCCAGGGGCTCTAGTGCCAGACTGCAGCATGGAAGAGGCTCTGGGTGTTCCTTCCCTTCCCTTTGGGCACCTCTTGTTGTTTTCCTGGCGTTTTGCTTTTGCATTTTGCTTTCAAAAGGAGCAACACGGGGCACGTCAGAGCCAGTGCCTCTGACATGGCTTTGGTAGCAATAGCTGGAGTTCCCTGCAGACCAAATGTGTCTTTATCATGGAGAGTCCTTCGTCACCATCATCTGTACAGTGTGGCTGGAAGGAGAAGGGTACTGTTCTCAGTAATAATAATAATAATAATAATAATAATAATAATAATAATTGCACTGGAGTGGTTCACGAGCAGCTGAAGGGAACAGTCAGTGGATTCCTCAGACCCTGGTGCTTCTTCAGGGTTTTCAGTCACCTGGACATATCCAAGTCCAGGCTTTGGGGCAGGGCTTGGCCAGGCAGGTGGATTGTCTGCCCCACAAAAGCTTTTCTTTCCTTTCCTCTGTACGTGTCAAAGGCAGCGTTGTCCTTTCAAATACCAGATAACCATTTTCTTGTGTTTCTCGCTGAGCCTTCTGTTCCATCAGTTTTAATCTCATTTGCTTGCAAACCCCCTCAGCCCTGCCTTGGACCCTGCTCTGCAGCTTTGGGCTTTGCTGAGCTTCTGCCCCAGCCCTTTTGTTGTGAATGTGCTGATCCTTGAACCCCCTGAGCCATTTTAATTTACGAAATTAAATAGACCTTGGATTCTTATGTTTTCTATATTTATGACCTAATTTTTTTTATCTATTTTTTCTCTCTTTCTCTCTCTCTCTTTCTTTCTTTTTTTTTTTCTTCTTCCTCCTCCTTTTCTTCCCTCCCCTCTCCCTTTCTCCCCCCCTTGCCCTCTCCTGTGTCTGTCGTCATACATGTCACCTTGGATCTCACGGGACACATCCACGCTTGCCACATGCACCAAATTTGTTTTTAAACAACCATATTTTCCCCTCCTGGGAACCATTGTCTGGCACCTGCAGCGACCTTGGGAAGTCCATCAGCGTCGTCCTCCTTTGTTTCATTGCTTCTCTCTGCAGTGACTCTGCTTTTGCTCTGTTAGAAACTTAAAAGAGGAAATAAAATAAAGCAATATTTGCTTGGAAAGGTCCCACCAAGGTGTGAAAGCAGATAACTTTGCTTCAGAGGATCATGTCAGTTCAGAGAAAGAAAAAAAAAAAAGAAACAAACACAGAACACTTTTAAAAAAATGTTTAATTTGAAAGAGTCAGTATTTTGTAACAAGGAAAAAAAAAAGGTTTAAGCCGAGTTTTTTTCTCTTTAACATTTTTTTTTGTTACTTGTAATGAATTTGCCCTTTTTAATGGATGTAAAGAAAGAATTTTTTTGCGTTGTTTGCTTGCTGTTTTCATCAAAGGAAAGTACGATGGTGAAAGCCTTTAAGATCCTGCTTTTTACTGATTTCTCTGCACATCTGGTGCTGACCATCACTGTCTTGTGCAAAAGCTTTCTAAAGGCCCAGCCACCAGTGTGAACCCGCAGGCTGTAAAGAGAAAAAGAAGATTTGTCAGAGACCATCGTGCTGCTTGCCCCAGTGTCTGGGGGGGGCTTTGGCATGAGGAGTCCAATCCCTGGCCAGCAGAAGGTTCTCCTGATGTGCTGATAGGAACGTGGTGGGACTGGCACTGAAGAGGTTCCTGTGTCCCCTCTCCCCTGGCTGAGCCCCTGCAGTCCCTGCCTGGGGGTGCAGTCCCAGAGGAGCTGGGCATGAGGCACACACAGCTGCCCTGGATGCTTGGCCAACACCTTCCCAGCCTCCCAGAGACCCCTGTCCTTTCAAAGCCACTCTAACAGAGAAGCTTAGTTACCTGACCAGCTAAATTATTATTATTATTATTATTATTATTGTGACTACTGATCCTCAATAACGCTCCTGGTTAGCTGTGCCCCTGACACTGCCAGGCAGGGTTAATCCCTGCTGGGAACTGGGGCAGTAGAAGCATCTTTGTTGCCAACTGCTGGGTGTTGCATTTCTGCATCTGAACAAAATTTCAGGTGACTTTTTTTTTTTTAATTTGCTCCTTACTTTAAAAAAACAAAACCCACAACACACATCCCTCCCCCCCCAAAAAAAAAAAAACACAAACCCACACCTAAAAAAAACCCCAACCCAACAAAAAAGCCAGCGCCCCTCATGGATTTTCTTGGTGGTGGGAAATCCCTTTGGCTCCAATGCTCTTCTGTAAATGGGGTCTCTCCTTTCTGAGTGGGCCTGGGATGAAATTGTTGACCCAGTCGTTGAACTGTCTGTGCAGAATGTCTCGAAATACTCTCAGCTGGATGGGATTAATCTTTCTAACAGAATTCTTTTAGGGGCAAACAAAACCCTGCTCTGCACATAAAACCTCTGCTGTGTTTATTCAGACCTTGTTCATTATGATCTGTGAACTGCTTTTCTATCTAAATTATAAATGGAAACCTTGGTGCAGGTGTTGCACATAAAAGCCTGTGGATTTCTCTTTTTTTTTTTTTTTTTTAAATCCTTCCTTTCCAGTGTTTTAGAGCGTAGAGAATGTGTTACATCTTCTGAGTTTACACCTTAGTGATACTGAAAAGTAAATCACTGCAAAGTGATTACAAAGTGATTACAGCAAAGGATTGATAATACTAAAATATGGTGTGATTTCCCCTGTAACTGAGCTAATTGAGGTCGTTTGTAGATCTGCTGTCAGCTCTTTGTGGGTCTCCCCTTATCTACAGAGGGAGGTTATTAGCTGAGGCTGAGATAGATCTCACCCAAGTCACAGTTATTAAAATTATCCTGGATAGACTCTGACTTTACAGTGTGGTGTGGAGAGAGAGCAGCACCTGGGCAGGTGGTTCTGTCCAGGGAGAGGAGCCTCAGGCAGGGGGGTTCGAGGGGCTCCTCTGCCAGACAAGTAGGTGAGAGAGCACTGATGTGGCTGAAGTTACTCAGAATTAATCCCATATTCAGCAGCAAACAGGAATCTGGTCAGCATGGGATATATACAGGAAGGGCTTCTTTCTGCTGGAAGATTGAGGGATTTGGGGTGACCTGATGGTGCCCTGGAGGGGCTCCAGGAAAGATGCAGAGAGACAAGAGTGGCAGGACAGAGAGGATGGCTTCCCAGTGCCAGGGAACAGGGTTGGATGGGATATTGGGAAGGAATTCCTGGCTGGGAGGGTAGGCAGGCCCTGGCACAGGTTGCCCAGAGAAGCTGTGGCTGTCCCTGGATCCCTGGATTAAACCTGTTGGCATCCACTGAGAACAAAGAGCTGCTCTCCTGGGTTTTGGTTTTTTTTGGGGGCGATTTTTTTTTTTTTTTAATTCTGATGCATGAAATGAATTTTTATTTGTTTTGTTTGTACTTCTTTCTTTTGCCAAATACTGTGGGACTTTGGAAATGCCTGGAACCGCATACCTGCTCCTCTCCATCCCCTTCTGTCTCTTTGTCTGCCTGTGCCTGAACATTCCCTAGCTGAGAGCCCACTAGGAGGACACAGCTGAGCTCTCTCTGACAGGGCACGTGTCTGTACAGCTGAGCTGCAGAGAGTAAAAATCCGTGGGTCATTTTACTGTACACTGTAACATGAGGGTGTCAGAAAAGTCAGTCTTGCAAGGAAG
>NW_020955876.1:317685-318247 GCF_003031625.1 Empidonax traillii
ACCGTTTGCAATGTGGTTGGGAAGCTCAGAATCAACTCTAGTCCTAGACAAAAAAAAAAAAAAAAAAAAAAAAAAAAAAAAAAAAAAAAAAAAAAAAAAAAAAAAAAAAAAAAAAAAAAAAAAAAAAAAAAAAAAAAAAAAAAAAAAAAAAAAAAAAAAAAAAAAGAAGAAATAATCAAAGAGACCCTGTTGTTTCCTTTGTTAGTATAGCAGATATAACCACTGTGCTGCTGGGCACAGCTGGTGCTTAAAGAACAAAGTCCACAATTTATTTTTATACTTTTCAGTCGAGTTTGAAGTATGTAAAGCCTCATAAATAAGTTATAATTTCTGTTCACCTTGTATGTGTTCAGTATGCAAAGTGTCTCGAGCCCTTTGTGACTGAATCCTGTTTGCCACGTTAGACATTTATTTGGGGTTTATTATTACCTATTTTTTAGGAAGAATGCCAAAATTGCAGCTTGGGGGGATGTATTTCAATTTGCAGTATTCAGACTCTACATTTCTTTAAAATTTTATGTTAAATTTTTTTTTTTTTGCCAACTTTTTGTTCTTTCCAGTG
>NW_020955876.1:319789-364172 GCF_003031625.1 Empidonax traillii
TTTTTTTTTTTTTTTTTTTTTTTTTTTTTTTTTTTTTTTTTTTTTTTTTTTTTTTTTTTTTTTTTTTTTTTTTGGTTTCCTTTGTTTTCTTTTTTTATTCTACTTTAGATCTGCAAGCTTGTGCACTGTGGGTGCGTGACTATTTTAGTGTGAACCGTGTTTTTTGTCATAGTATTGAAATAATAAAAGCTTCAACATAGTTTGGATGTGGAAGGTGTAGCGCTAGTTCAGATTTGAAGAGAAAAAAAAGAATATTCAGGAATTAAACAAACAAAATGAAGAGAGAACAACTCTTACAAAGAACAGAAGCCTTTAAATGAGAAAACCAACCCGAGCTGAGTCTGGTTCTGTGGTGAGGAACAGGAGGATGAGGGGGGTTTGGAGGCCACAGTTGGCTCAGGTCAGTGGAGCCACTTCCATGCGTGTGTCCTTGGGAGGAGTGCAGTCTGTTCCAGCAGCATCACATCACTTCCAACTGTGGGAAATAATGGTCTTGTCATTTGCTAAGTGTGGGGTTTTTTGCATTCTTTCCTCAGCTCCTTGGGGTGCCCGTGGGGGATGGCTGGAGGTGCAGGCCTAGACACTCATGCAGGAGCCATCCCGGTGGGATGTGGGGGCAGGACAGCCCCGTGTCACATCCCACCCTTGCATGACCCATCACAGCAGTGTCGGTGGAACTGGGGGGGAAGTTTGGCTCACAGTCCTTAGGGTTGCTTTGTTTTCCCGAGAAATCCACCCGTGAAAGGCAGCACAAAAAGCTCCCGTGGTGTGTCTGCTCTGGGGCAGCAGGGGGGGAGCTCAGTCCGTCTGATCCCTGCGAAGTTTTGGCCGGTTTTGTCATCTGTTGTGTCGTGGCTCCCCAGTTCCAACCCCTGAAAGCTGAGCTGGCAGGAGACAACCTTAATGCCCAGTGCCAACCATCAGCACCTGCCGGGGGAGAACTGGGGGAACTCCCACCTGGCTTGGGAAAGGTGACCGGCCCCGAGCCCGCTCCAGCAGCCACACCTGCACTGGGTGTGGGGATGGAACGGGGGGAGCTTTGGGGTCCCTTCCAACCCAAACCACCCCACGCAGGAGTGAGCCCTGGGAGCTCCTTCCCGCTCTCGTGACTTCATCTCGTGGACAGGTTGCCCATTGCCAGGGGAGCCCAGGCTTCGCTGCTCTGGCTTTTACAGCTGTGAGGAGGTGCCAGCCCGGCCCTGGGCGCTGTGTGTGTGTCCATCCCCACCCGTGGTCCCCGTGGTGTCCCCAGGAGTGCTGCCATTGTGCTGCCCATGCGTGAAGGTGACGACAGTGCATCCCGTCCTTCAGCCTTCGGAGTGGACTTTTATTTTCACACTTTTCTATGGAGCCTTCAAACCCCACATTTTTCACACTTAGGCTGTTTTTGATAGTTGTTCTCAGCCCCTCCATTGCCATCCTTCCCCAGCATTCCCTACTTTTGGGGGCCTTCTATCTTGTTAAAAAAAGAAAAAAACAAAAAATCTTTTTACCGAGTGAAACATCGAGTCCACCTTTATCCCCATTCTCACTGGTGTAAATACTGATACTAACTGAGGATTTTGACTTTGCATTCTGTCAGAATACTGTGTTCAAATAAAAATTACGAAAAAGAAAAAAAAAAAAAAAAAAAAAGCTGCTGCCTACAGTCTGCCCTTCTTTGCTGTGCCTGAGCCCCTGAGTGCCACAAACAGCGTTTTCAACTTTGTGTCTTTGCCCCACAGAATTTATTTCTCCATTTCCTTCAGGTAGCAAACACACAGACACAGTTCCATGGCCCCTGTGAAACAGGGACAGCTTTCCCTCCTTCTCCCCAGTCCCCCCAAAAACGGTGCTTCTGTGTTGTGTGGCTATGGAAGGTGTGAGTTTGGGCTTTAGAAGTTCTCCTTTACCCATCCTGAACTGGATACCTGAGCTTGATTAATGAGGGTTGGATTTACTGAATTTATTTAATAAATTAATTCAATTAAGGGTCTTTAACTTTTTTCCTAAATTTTGACCAGAAACCGCCAAAATGCCCAAGTTTAATTTTTCTAGTCTGGGGGGGTGGAAAGGGTGGGGGGGTCTCTTTAATTTTCCCTAAGAATATTTTCACAAATTGGGAGTTTGTTTTCACACAGCAGTTTCCATTTGGCTGAAAAAGACCTTTTATTTATTTATTTATTTATTTATTTTTTTCCTCACTACCCATTTGATATAAAAAACACCAATTCCTTTCCAGTGGGGGAAACACGAAGTGGCCCCAGTCCCTGGTGGTGTCTGAAGGGAGGGCTCTGAGGTTGCCTTTTGTGTTGCTGGTTTAGCAGCTGCTCCCCTGGATGCCCCCCCCCCGGTGTCTGCTGTGCATCCTGTGCTGGGGTTCCTGGAATCTGGTCCCTGGCTTTGCCTCCTTTCCTGCTGCACCATCTTAACCTCCAGGAGCTCAGGTATTTTCCCCTCTTCTCCCAGAGATAACTGAGGGGCTGGAGCCTCGTTTACTGTCGCTGCACAGCGCGTGTTACCCTGTGAAAATTGGATTTTCCTTCCCCTGGAGTCATGGTTGTGCTCAGTGACCAACAGCTGCCAAATCCTTTACGAGATCTCTGTATTTCTTCAGCCATTTTTCTATCTCCTTTTAATCTACCTGCCTTTTAATTCCCATTTTAATTCCTAACTCCTCTCTCCCCCTGTTAAGGCTGTGGCACCCGACTGGCAAAGTCACCCTGGCTGAGTGTGGCAACTTTAACCCCCAGTCTGGACTGAATTTAGGGTAAGTAATTAGTAATTTGGGGTAATAAGAGCAGGGCTGGAGGGTGTTTAGGCGGGTGGATGGAGATGTTTGTGTTACAAACACCTTCTTTGTCTTGTTCTTTCCAGACATTATAATTAGTTGGTTTGTAATCAGGTAGGAATTGTGAATCCCGTGCATGTGCTTCAGGGCATCATTTTAAGTGCTTTTGTGTGGAAATAGAGACCTGGACACCTCTCAGTCAAGGTGGGTCTCACCTGTGCAGGTTTGCTGTGCCAGCACAGCGGGGCTTTGTTCCCCAGATTTTCTGGGATAACCAATAAAAACCCCATCTTTCTGAGCATCCCAGTGCCAGGGCCATCACCTCCTGGGTGTTTCTAATTGGACCCCACGGACACAGGGCTGGAAACAGCTTCATTAGAGCTCGAAATCTCCACCTTTGGGATGGTGAATTGCGCGGGCAGAGCTGGCTGCAGCGGGAGAAGGGAGATGTTTGGGTTTGGTGCTTGAGGGAGTGGCAGAGGGGTTGAGGGGATATTCTGGCTGCGAAGGGGGTGGATGGGGCAGGAGATGTGCTGCCTGTGGAGTCAGGGAGCTCAGCATCTTCCTGACACACAGGATTCCTCTTCCCGGGAGCTGTGGCGGGACGCGGAAGCAGAGGCAGGCGAGTGGAGCTGCGGGGTGTAAATTTATAGTGAGATTTTCTAATTTCACACCCATCAGACCCCACAGTGACCCGTCCTCGGGCGCTGCTGCCGCTGCCAGGTCACCTCGCGGTGTCTGTGCCGTTCTCTCCCCGACGATGTGCCTGGAATGGGAACATCCCGGCGGTGCAGCAGGAGCTCGGCGATGCTCTGGCTCCCTTTGGTGGCCGACAGCTTCCATAGCTACCACCTGCAGCGCCCTGCCTTTGGAAACACGGCCCTGCAGCGGCTCCGGACGAGGTGATTATGAACGAGAATAAAAAATTCCTTCGTGGAATCCCGTCATTCCGCGATCCCGGGGGGGGGGCCCGCCCGTTTCCCGCGGGACAGCAATCGCTCATTTGCATGGCTCCACCTTCTCATTTGCATAGCCCCGCCCACACACGCCCCGCGCATGTGACATCACCGGGCGCGTCTCCCCGGCAACGGTGCCGCTGGTTCGAGTCCCGGCCCCGCCGGGTCCCTTCGCGTCCCCCCCGTGTCCCCCTCCGTGTCCCCCCGTGTCCCCTCTCTGTGCCCCCCGCCATGCTCCGCGACGAGGACACCGAGGCGGATTTCCAGCGCTTCCTCCGCCGCGTGGACGAAGTCAGTGAGTGTCCTGCGTGGGCCGCGCGTCCCCGGCCCCCCCGGGCGGGGAAAGGAACAACGACAGAGGGAAATTGGTGGGGGAAAGGGAGGAGGAAAATGAGTGGAAAAGGGGGGAATTGCTGCTGCGCTGTCCCGATTTGGATTATACTCGGTGTCCCTGTGAGCTCAGGTGTGTCCCCGTGGATTCGGGTGTCTCCCCACGGGCCCAGGTGTGGCGATGCTTTGGGGATGCTGAGAGCTGCTTTATATCTATATCTATATCTATCTATCCATTTATTTATTTATTTATACAGAAATGTATTTATTTGTTTGTTTTGATAACGCAGACACTCTGGGGGCTCCCAAAGGTGACGTGACATTGAGTTTGTGAATGTTTGTGTTTCTAAACTGTCCCAGGCCGGGCTGGACGGGGCTCGGAGCAACCTTGGTCCATGGCAGGTGTCTCTGCCCGTGGCAGGGGTTGGAATTAAATGAGCTTTGAGGTCCTTTCCAACCCAAACCAGTCTGTAATTCTGTGATTCTATATCCTGGTCACCAGGGCCTTCAACAGCAGGTGCTCTCTGAGCTCCTGGTCCCTCCAGCATCGCTTGGAGTCCTGTGGGTATATAAAATCCTTCCTTTTCCCATCTTCTCTTCAGGCAATTTGCTGCAAGGCCTGAAGTCCCCAGACTCAGCTGTCAAGGAAAAAGCCCTTGCTGAGGCAGAGAAAAGGCTCCAGGAGGAAGGAACCAGCAGTGGGGAGGAAACCAAGACCACGGTGAACAGGACAGTCATCAACACCCGAGCCTCTGTAAGGGTTTGCCTCTGAAATCAGAGCTGGTTTAACTCTTTTAAATAGCACTAATTCACATCCTTTGCTCAGGAGAAAGAATTATAAGCAATATTTACAACTCTGGGCTGAAGACTCTAGTTGAAGACACACGAGTCCCTCTGTTAATTAGGTTTTGATTCCTGCAGTGAGGTTTGGATTGTGGTCACTTGCCTCATTTAAAGACACAAATAGAACCTTTCCAGCAATGTCAAAGATTGTTAAAAACCCTGTGCTGTGTTTCTTTTTTTTTTAGGGCCCAGCAGAGGCAGCGAATCCAGGTAGGACAGTGCTCACTCTGCTCTGGGACATCCCTTCAACCAGTTTTAGCAGAGCTTCTGTTATTTAATGCGAGACCTGATTCCACTCCTGCCACAGTCAAAGCTGGCTTCTTCAGTGAAAAATCAGAGCTACAAGTAAAACAAGTTTCATTTCAATTTTAAAATTATTAATAATAAAACCAACAAAACACATAAAATTTAATAAAACCAATAAAATAAAACTGATCATAAAATTTTAATCAAAATCCAGCCAGATCTAGGAACACACTCAAGGGCTTGATTAGCACATCTGTGTTTCTCAGGGGTAGGAGCTTTGCTGGTGGAGTTTCTGTGTCCTGGCCTCTCATCTAAAACTTTTGTATTCTGAATTTAAAAGCAAACATGTTCATCTCCAGAGATGAGCTACAGCAAGGCAGGTGTGCCAGTCCTGGTGATGATGGTGGCATCATCATTATCTGTGATAGCTTGTCATTCACATTCCACTTTAACTGCTGAGATGTCCCCACAGCATCGTTTTTATTAAGAAGTGACTCAGAAATACCCCAGAAATTAATTTTTTTTTTTAAATTTTAATGAGTTTTCTCTTTATTTTTCTTTTCCTTGACTGAAATGCCACCAACTCCCCTGGCTCCAAGACGCTTTCCTGGCAGCGCTGGAAAAGGACGCGAAAGAACGAGCTCAGCAGAGGAAGAGAAAGGAGCAGCTGGCAAATGGTAATTGCTGAAAGGGTTTTTGGGTGATGCCCTCAGAAATGGCTTGGTGAGGTGTCTGTACCAGACTGGGGGCTCACAGAGCTGCTCCTTGCCCTGTTACCCTTTGTGGGTTTGGGATGGAGGGAGCGGGTCTGGGCACCCCTGCCAGGCTGGGGGGGCTCAGAGCTGTCCCTGAGGGCTCTGTGTGTGTCCTTGGGCAGCTCTGAAGGAGGAGGGGAACGAGGCCTTCAGGAGGGGAGACCTTGCCAGGGCCATCCAGAGGTACTCGGAGGGGCTGCAGCAGCTGCGGGACAAGCAGGAGCTCTACACCAACAGGGCACAGGTCAGGGGGCAGCTGAGCTGGGGGTTCTGTGCCAGGGCAGGGCACTCTGCAAGACAAGTGTGGTTGTTCCTTCCCGGGGGGAATGCTCTCCTCTCCCTTGGATGTGGCTCCTCCGGGATAAGTGGGGGAAAATCGTTCTAATTCATAGTTTTATTTAAAATAGACTGATTTCTTCTATGAATTCTTTCAAGGGATCACTTACACAGCTGTAGAATGTAACATTGGCTTTGCATTCTCTCCTTCCCGTGTAAATTCCGTATGTGTGGGTTGAATTTTATTAAATTTATTCTAAATTACAAACCCTGAGGAGATGGAGGACAAGTCGAGAACCAGCTGATAATTTTCCTGCAAAATCAATGGCCAGGCAAATCAGCAGCCTGGTTTTATTCTTTTTTTATTAGCTGGTGTTTGTACAACAGTGAGCAGGAGTTGTTTGAAGGACTCTAATTCTCCTGCCTGGACTTTTTTTTGGGTTTATCTCAGGCCTACCTGAAGATCCAGGAGTACGAAAAAGCCATTGGTGACTGTGAATGGGCATTAAAGGTAATTCCAGGACTGGGTTTGTGTGGAACTGAGGATATGGAGACAACTGGCTGATGGAAATGAGGGAATGTGCACAGGTTGCTGCATCCTGAGTTAATCTGAACACCATAAACCAGTTCCTATTTCAGTGCTCCCTCTGTGCAGAAGCTTTCCTGGCTCTTAAAAGCATTTAATTAAAAAAATTTGGGGTGATAACGAGCTCTTAACTGCACACATTGGCACACAATATTCTGCCCAGCCTTTTAAAAATGGACCCTTGAAGCTCACAAAAAGAAAATGTAAAGGTATAAAATATATACACAAAATGCCAAGGAGCTGAGTCCAGATCCAGTTGTGTTCCGTCAGTGATGCCCATGCCTAGAACACAATTAGCAGGTTATTAATCACAGAATTGTTAAGGTTGGGAAAGACCTAAATAATAATAATAATAATAATAATAATAATAATAATAATAATAATAATAATAATAGTAATAATAATAATAATAATAATAATAATAATAAATATTTATTATAGGACATAGTATAATAATATAATAATAGAAATATTATATAAATAATGCTGGCAGCATCATTTAAATAAATCCATATTTTTGACACACAACTGAACTGGAAAAGGTCCTGCTTTCCACCTTAAACCAAAGCCTGTGCTCCTTGCCCAGGGAAGCAAAGTTGGTCCCTGGAGGTGATAATTCAGCACAGTAAGTGCTGTGAATACCCTTTTCTTTGCCTGCAGTTCTCTTGGGCAGATACAGCTGTTAATCAGAAGGCTGGAAAAAAATACTAGGAGGCTAAAAATTTCTAACCACATAATTTCTTTTTTTTTAACACAGTGCAATGAAAAATGCATTAAAGCCTATTTTCTTATGGGGAAGGCTCACCTGGCACTTAAACACTACCCTGAGGTGAGTGGACTGAATCCACTGTGGCCACGGGGCCACGTTTGTTCTGGTTTTGATGGGATGCTGTGGGTGAGAGGGAGAAAGTTTAATGCTGTGCCTCCTTTTCTGGTTTCTCACTGGAATGCTGGTTTTCTGTTCCCACTTGTACCTTCCTGGGTTTTACTGCAAACCCTTTTAATCTGAAATAGCTGAGTGGCTGTAGGGACTGGGAATAGCAGACAGCTTTGAGTGAGGAAAGTTTTTACCTGTGTGTCTTCATAAATCTTATTTGTCACGTTTAAGTGCTGTAGCCGAAAAAATTTTGAGTTAAACAGGAGGACTCTGACTAAGTTGTCGTGTTGCCCTTTTTTTCCTGAACTGAGGGCCTGTTTCCTCTCTCTGTGCAGTCCAGGCAGTGTTATGAGAAGATGCTGCAGGTTGATCCCCAGCAGGAAAGGCTGTTCAGAGGTAGGGACAGACTTTTTCACTCTGCTCCCCCTTGTTTGCTGATGGCTCCTCTGCTTCTGGGACAGCTCTGTGCCGGCAGCCTCTGCTCTGGGGGCTTCTCTGGGCTGTGCCCCCCTCCCCAGAGCTCAGGGTCACCCGTGCAGGCGTCAGCAGGAGGCAGAGCCGGGGGCTAAACTTCGTTTTTCAACCCAAAACTTCCCCCCAACAAACCATTCACCTGCCCTGCCTTGTTTCCTTTTGGCCTCCCAAGCCTGTGTGGCCGAGGTGAACCTGGAGGAGAAGAAGATGAAGGATGAAGAGAGAGCAGAGGAGGAGGTTCAGGCTGGAACTGTTGCTGCCCTGACCATCAAAGAGCTGCTGCAGAGACTTGGCACCCCTGGCCAGGATATCCTGTTCTACACAGGGGGCATCAGGCTTTTGGCAGCAGCTGTGAAGGACTGTGAGTGTTTGGTGCAAAGGTTGTTGCTCCTGGGAGTTGTGATCCAGGCAGGCGAGGACAAGGGAGCAGTTTTTATGGCAACAGGGCAACTGTTCCCAAATCTAAAACATAAAATTGGCCATATCTGGTGTTTCAGGATGGCCAGTGAGCATTTACATCTGTTTTTTAGAACTAGGTGTTGTAGCTGAGCTGTTGAGACCTCTGAGGGATTGGGGTCCCTGAAGGGCTGTTTCCTTTGTTTGGAAACGTTTGTAAGTCTCTGTTTACACACATTGATTAGCAGAGCCAGTTTTGTGGTCCAGCCTTCCTGGAGAGTCTTTAACTCAGAGTCAGTTGTTCTTTACAGCTCCAGGCACGAATTAAGAGGGGCCTTTACCTTCAAAGCTGCTCCTAATTCATTCATTCTGGGAGTTTTCCCTGTGTTTTAATGATGTTCTTCCCCCAGAGCTGTTGATCCAGTGACCTTTTCTTTTAGCACTGTGCCACAGGAGGGGCAGGAGCCTCCACCAGGCAGGTGGAGTCACAGAGCTGATCTGTTTATCTCTGGATTTTTCAGGCACTGGGCAAACGTTATTTAGAACAAACAATGGCTTCAGTATCCTCGGAGACAACGGGGCTGTTCGAGGGTGAGAGCTCTGCAGAGGGGAACAGAGGGGGGTTCCAGCAGGAGGAAATGAAAATACTGCTCCCAAGAAACACAATCACCTCCTGAAATGCAGATGGAATGGCCAGAAGAGAATGTAATAACAGATTGTAATGTCTGAAAGGGGTGACTTATGTCTGACTGCCACACAGACAGTGCTCTCTTGGGTGCAGGGGGCAGAAATAATCCATTCCTGCTTCTGTCTCCTCTTTCTGGACAGTTATCCTATCTCTCATGGTGAGAGCAGGGTTGTGAAAAAGACTTTATATAAAAGAACATCTGAAAACGCTCAGTTACTTTAAATATCCCTGGCTGGACTCCCTGGTGCTGTGGATTTGCCACCAGTAAATATTTGGGCTTATGCAACCTGTGAAAGTCTCTGTGATGAGGGAAGAGCAGCAGCACAGGGTCTTGTTTGGGGTTCATCAGTATTTGGGGTGTTGGCTGTGAGCAGACTTGAGAGGTGAAGCACTTCAGAGTTTTTCTGCCCTGGGTATCCACAGGTTTGTCAGTGCAGAGCTGAATTTATGCCCCTCATTGTGCTGTGTGCTGCTCAGGCAGGGTCTGGGTGTGCTGAGGGCAGAGTTACAAACCTGTTCCTGACAGTCCTAAAAGTGCTGAACCAGGGGTGGGTTTAGAGCTGATGAGTTCAAGCATCATCCCTGGAGGGCTTTGCTGATTATTTTTTTTCCCCCCAAAGAGCCAGTGGCTTGGTCTGTCCTCTGCTCTCCTTCCAAGCTGCCATCTCTCCTGCAGGTGCCTCTGTGCAGAGAGGAGGAGCCCAGCTGCACTGGAGCTGTGTGTGTCTGTCCTCGTGCTCTGGCAGGCTGTGTGTGCTGCCAATGGTAAAGTCAGGGGGTGCCCGTGGATCTTGGGCCATGGGCAGTTAATGTGGCATTGCTAGGGGTTAGTATGGGTGGAAAAACCAAGAACTAATCAGAGCAGTGAGGATGCCACTGAGGGACGTTGCTCCCAGGTACTCTCGTTTTTATTTTCCAGAAGAAAATCAGCGTCTCCTGCTGGCTCAGCCTGCTGTGAGTGCCCAGCTGCCAGAGCTGCTGTCCTGTGGGATACTGGAGATCCAGAGGGAGACCCTGGCACTGATTTCTCTTTACTCAGAGAGTGAGAGTGGGAGGAAACTGCTGGTCAAGCACCAGGACCTGACCAGGTAACAAACACCAGCGTGGCTCAATGTCCTCAGTGCCTGTCACTGCACCAGCACCCAGGGAGAGGCTCTCCCAAAGGACACACTGTCCTTCTGGGACAGGCCTGGCCAAGCAAAATTACAAGTCAAATGTGTGGGGTAAAACTTCAGGAAATTTCGTATCCAAAAGGAAATAAGTGCAGAGGGCTCATTGCTGAGGGTGTGATTTGGAGGCACAGGTACCTTCTCAAACAGGGGGGTGTTTGCCCAGAGCTCCCACTGTTGTCTCTGGTGGCTCCTGTTTCCAGCTGAGGGTCTCTGCACATTTAATAATTGCTATTTGTGGTTATTTAATGTTGCCCTGGCTCGCTGAGTGGAGAAAGAACCACCATTTCATTCCCTTGACCCTGTCCTCCTGCCATTTCCTTCCAGAGTTAACCAGGGGAGGAATTCCAGTTCACTGCTTTGCACTGCATGGTTTGAGGTAACAATGGATGAACACAAAAGGCTCCTTAACAATTGCACACACTTCAGTGTGTTCTGTACAACACTAATCCAGGGACATTCTTCCCTGGGAGGAAAGGTTAGAGAAATGAGACATCTGAGAGGATGCTTAAAAAAGGCAGATGTAACTGTGGCCTGACATACCAGGAGCCTGAAAAAAAGGGAATCTTGATCTTTTAATAATTAAACCAAAGCTGACACCAATTTTTTTGTGTTTTTTTTTTTTTTTCCTTTTTTTGTCGTTGTTTAATAACAGATGGCTGCAGATTCTGATGGCATTTGTCAAGTGCAGCGATGCCAGGGCTGGCAGTGCCATGAACATACTGTGTGATTTAATTGCAGAGGAGAGGTAATTTAAATTTCTCCTTCTGTTTTATAAAGTTGCACTTTGAGCCAGAGGCTGTGGGGTTACACTGCTGACTGATGTTTGTTGTCTTCCTGCTGCTCTTGTGTTGCCTCTGTCTGTGATTTTTTGTTTCAGTGTTTCTTTTTTCCCCAACAGGTTCAAAGCCCAGTGTCGGGTCCTGCTTTCCACGGGGGCTTTACCTTTATTCACCCAGCTGCTGGTATGAAAGATTTCTGTATTTCTGGTTTGCTTTGGTGGAACTAACGTGTCCACGTTGCTCCTGGGGTAGGACTACAGCAGCTACTGGGTCTGTGTTTCTGTAGGTTTAAAGAAATGCAGGTTTGTGATACCCTTTCCTCAGGAAACTGTCCTTATTGTCCAGGACTTCGTCCTACACATCCCTAGTTCAACATCCAGTCAAAGCTCTGGACTGTCCAAGGTACAGAAAAAGTCCCTGTCCAAGACACCCAACTGGTGACAGTGGATTCAAGTCACATTAAGAAGAGCATAACACAAAGCTGAAGGTGGAATCCTGGCCTGACAGATTCCCAGTGGGAATGTGCACCAAGGCAATAATTATATATGACTTTCCCACTGATCTGCTGCTCTTTCCTTGTGAACATCCCTGACTGGAATTGCAGCTGTTCTGCTCTGGGTTGTAGGAAGGGTTCTCAGTGTGAGGTTTGGGAACACAGAGTCCTGTCATCACTTTTTGCCCAGGACTCCTGAAGCATCACCAGGGGATTCACTGTCACAACGAGGGTGCTTTGGGAACTGGGGACAGCTGGGATTTAAGAGATCCTAGAATCGTGTTTCCCGCTGCCAGAGGGGTAGGAGCACATTGCTGGGGTTTCCTTGTCGTTTGTGCTGAATTTTTCCTTCCCCCCCTGTGTCCCCAGGTGTCTGGCAGGCAGGTGAACCTGGCAGCCCTGTCCTGTGCCATCAGCATCATGGGCAGCCTGTGTGCAGACCCAGGGATTCGAGCCCAGCTGGCTGAGAGCAGGGACTGCTGGCAGGGCTGCCTGAAGCTGCTGGTAAAGGGGCCTGGAGGGTGTTTGCAGCCTTGCCTGCTGGTGGAAATGTCTGTTTGTTTGCCTCCCCCCCAGAGCTCTGAACCCCTGACCGGGATCTCTCAGGTCCAGAGGTCTCGGAGGGTCACAGGAGTTGGGGATCCCTGGGGGGGTGGAGGGCAGTGAGTGGCCCCTTTCAGGATGAGCTCAGCCCTCAGGAACTGAAGAATCCAGAGGGTGGGAAAGGATCTTGTTCAGTGCCTGACCATCAGAGGTTTGGAGCGTGCAGCTTTAGGTACCAGGGTGAAACAACCCCCTGAACAAATCGTATCAAAACCACGTCATTGCTCTGCTTCTCACGGGGCTTTACCTTCCCTCTGACCTCTGGAGCATCAGAGGGAAGGCATACTGTGAATGTCTGAGCTGACTGCTCCCTTCCTTTCCTTGGCACACAGGAGGAAAGCCTTGATGGCAGCACACCCAGCTACCAGGAGTGTGTGTTTGCAGTGCTGGGCCTGATGATGAACTTGCTGCTTGAATCCAATGGGACCATCCAGGTATACAAGATCTGTGAGTTAAAAAAAAAAAAAAAAAAAAGTATTTAAAGTTATTTTTAAGGGTAGTTGGCAATTTAAGTAGGCTGAAAGGTGGTACCCGCAGTGGTATAAATGTTTTGTTTGCCATCACCCTCCAGCTGGGTGATGTTCTGAGACACTAGGCTCACTCCAAAATCATTCAAAGCTCAAGATTCCATCAAGGAGGAAGAATGTCACACGCTCAGTAACTTACTGAGGGTGTTCCCTGACCCCCACCGTGTCCTTTGTCGTGGAGAGCTTTGCCTGTGATCCCATTTCTCCTCTACCCCTTCCCAGCAAGTGATTTTTTCCCTGTTGTTGTTCCAGGACTTGGCTGTGGCCATCAGTGGCAGGTGCCTGGCTCTGCTCAGCCACCAGGACGGCAGGATTGTCACAGTAAGTCAACAAAAGGACGTGGCCTTGGCCTGACCCGTCACATCAGAGCAAACCTCTGCCCTGTACAGGTCTTACACGAGGCTTTGGGGCCCAAAAGGTTCCTAATAATAATATTATTTAATGAATAAGCTTGCAGGGAGTTGTACTGGTCTCAGTTTGGTCTCACCTCTCCCCTACACTGAGTTTAGAAGCTGCACTCTGTTCAGTTTTCACTGAACAATAAAAGAGCCTCATCCTCCAGATACCCTTTGTTAGGTTCTGTAATCTGGGATCCTCTGGATTTCTGTAAAACTTCTCCTTTTAGCCCTTTAATTACTTTGGTTGCTTTTTTTTTTTTCCTGCCAAAGGAAATAACTTGAAGTTTTCCTGGACAAATAAGCGTTTCCTTTTGCTCCTCTCCCTTTTTTTGCCTGACTCAGAGGGCCATTGGGGTGCTGAGCCGTGCCCTGCCAGCATCCCCTGTGGCTGTGGAGGAAGCAGTGAGAGGAGGGGTGGTGAAGAAAATGATCAAATTCCTGAAGGTAAGTTCAGCTCTTCTCGTTTCTGCTCGTGCCTCTGGCAGGCTGTGCCTCTCAGGTGGGTTTTGCATACTCTCTGTGGTGCACAGACACCCAGCTTGGGTCTGATACAAGGATATAAGAAATGCCTGAGTGTCTCCACCCTGTCACTTGGAGCAAGGTGGGTCTGAACTGTGTTTGAAAAACAAACTGTGGTTTGTTCCTGTGCTTTAATCCACCCAGGCTGGAGGGCAGCTCACGGCCCGTTATGGCATTAAGACCCTTTGCATCTGCACCAGGAGCAGCAGGCAGGCTCAGGAGGAGCTGGTGAAGGCAGATAAAAGTAAGTGCCAACTCCAGGAATTTGACTGGAAGCAAGGGAACCTGCACCTTGCCCTGGTGACATGGCTTGGTGGGCTTTGGCAGGGCGTGTATTTTGAAAAAAAAAATGCTGGTAAGCTGTAAATGAATTGGGGTGTGTTTCATCAGGTTTGTGGCTAAAATAAGAAACTCCTGATTTCCAGAGGTTGAGGCTATTTTAGAGTGTCTTTCATGGGGTTTTTTGCCTGCTATTACAACAAGATGGATACAGAGACAGAGTGATGATACCAGGCCAGGTGTCAGGGTAGTTTGGAGTATATTTGCTCTAGTCATGTGGTATAACACTGCTTAGATTGCTTTAAAATCCAGCTTCAATTAATGCTAATGTAGCTACAACAGAGAATACTTTAAATTTGCTCTAAATGGTTGAACCTGTCAAGAAACTGTCAGTGTGTGTAGTTCAGCTTGAACCCCAAGGGTTTCCACTCATTAAAAGCCTCTCAGAGCATCATCTTCCCTTTGTGCAGCCCAGATGAGTTTCACTGTCATCTGCAGACGAAGCTTTCATTTCCCCAAATAGCAGGAACACTTCACTCTCATTCTTCCCACCAGAGCTCTGGGTGTTAATCCTCTGAGAAGTCACTGTTTCTTATTTTTTTTTTTTTGTCAGCTCTGTTTGCCAGCCCAGACACTGGAATCAAGCTTTAGTCCCGTGACACCGAGTTGCACTTCTGGGCCACTTAATTCAGCCCCAGCCCCTGCTGCTGTGGGGAGCAGCACTGACTTTTCAGATGCTGTTGCAGCAGCAGGGGTGGGATGTGATCAGGAAGGGGGACCATGGGAAAAAAAAAAAAAACAAACAAAAAAACAAACAAAAAAAAAACCCAAACAAAAACCCAAACCAAAACAAAAACCAAAACAAAAATAAGTAAACAAAGAAAACCCCACAAAATTTATGTAAATGCCCAAGGGAGCTTCCTGGCTGTGTTTTATGTGGACAGTGGTCTCTCTAAACGTTTCCAGACTCTGTGGCCTGAGATGCTGCTGCTGCTGCTGCTTGCAGAGGTCAGCAGGAGCTGTACAACCTGTCAAGAGCACAGGGAATACTCTGCTGGTTACAGAGGTGGCTGAGCTGAGCCGCCCTGTGGCAGTTGAGGATATACAGAAAGCCTTTCACGTTCCTGTGTGCCACAGAACTCTCCCCCTGGGAGCTCAGGTGAGGACAGGAGGGCTCTCCAGCGCTCCTTGGGCAGCTCTGAGTGTGTCTGTGCCTCCTCCTGCAGGGTTTGCTGTGCTGCTGAGCCTGCTCGAGTCCCAGGAGGAGCTGGTGGTGGGAAACGCTGCTCTGTGCCTCAGCCAGTGCCTGGGTGTGCCGGGAGCAGGGACAGCCCTGCTGGGTTCCAGGGTGGTGCTGCTGCTGCTGGGACACGCTGGGGGTGACGCTGCCAGGGCTGAGGTGCAGGAGAACGCGGCCATCGCCCTGGGGAAGCTCTGTGCTGCTGAGCCAAGGTACTGCTCTTTGCCACTTGGTTTGTGTAACACACCAGAGATAAAAAAGGGAACCTTATTTTCTTAGCTGTGTTACTCTGAAATGCCATCTACCTGAGGAATGGTCAGGTATGATTTATTTTCCTTTCTGAGGGCAGTAGTAATCTAGAACCCTATTTCTTGTGCTAAGAGCAGTGAAACCTTAAAACTTTCATTGTAGTCACCGTCCATTCCCCCAGAAACCTTTCTGTTGTCTTTTCAGGCATATTCCTCAGCTGAGGAAGCTCAATGGCCTGGCCATCCTCAACTCCTCCATGAAACACCTGCACAGCAGCTGAACCCTTCAGGAGACCTCCCAAACCTGTTCTTAATACCACTTATTGTTAAGTATTCTTTTCTTTAATAAAGCTAACTCGAAGCACATCAGCTTCTCAGTCCCTTTGTGAAGCCAGTGAAACAATATTAATATCAGGAGAAAGAAGTTAATTTATTATCTAGGCTACCAACTAAAATAACAGCTTGCATTAAGCTGTCGTTGCTTTAATAAATGACACAATAAATGGCCATAAATACTTTTTTTTTTTTTTGCCTGGTTTTTAAACACAGGAAACAAAAGAATATATTACATTTATGTGGATAAGCACAGGCCAGTCATGTTTGACTTTAAAATGGCTCTTCAGCTTCCCTCCATGACACCTGTGGGTGTCTATTCTGGGGGTAATCTCGTCCCTTCAGAACAGTGGCTGACAAATTATATATCATCTCCTTTTCAAAATAGCAGCTGAATCATCTTCCCACTTGAGGAGAAGGAAATTCTCTTGTACCTGTTTTCCCCCCCCCCTCGCAGTGAAAGGCATAGAATTGATAATCTCAATTTAATAATCTCCCTGGCTTTTTTTTTTTTAAGGATCCTACCATTAAGCTGCACCCTGCCTAGACAAACATGTAAGAAATACTGTGTGTGGGTTCAGTGCAAGGAGGCACCAACACCAAAGGCTCCCTGGCAGCGTTCAGTGCCCTGGCTGGGGGACAGGTTGCTGGGGACAGGTCTGGGGTACAGGCACTGCCTGTGTGTCAGGGGCTGTACAAACACCAAAATCGGGGTCATTTTGTCTCCCAGACGAGTTTCAGAGTGGGGAGAAAGCCGAGGTGACCTGACCTTGGTTCCCAGCTGGAGGTGAGGGCCGGGCTGGCAGTGGTGTCTGTCGGCACCAGCTCCGGTGTGTTCTCCTCCAGGCTGCACTCGAGCAGCTTGCTGAGGGATGGATCAGGGGTTGTTGTTGTTGTTTCCTGCCCAGTGGCTCTCACTGTGCTTTCCCAGCTGTCACTGTGCTGCTTATCTGCCTCGTGCTCGTGTTTTCACTGCTCTCACCACAGCCACGGTGTTCTCTCTTTCCCCCCAGCCCTTCTCCAGTCTCACTGTGTGTGTTTGTGCAGGTGCCTGGCACTGGGGGATACCTGCTGTGCACTGCTGGTGCCTCCAGGTGAAGCTTTGCAAGGACTCTGGGGCTTTATGGCTAAAGGTAAAAGAGTTGTTGTGTGTGTGACTTTGCCCTCTGGCCTCTTCTTTGGCTGTTACGAAAGTTTAAAGTCTGATATGAAACTTTAAATTCTGTTATGGAAGTTTAAATTCTTGTCCCTCCTCTGTGGGTCTCGTTCCTCCCTCACCCAAATGTCAGGTCAGGCTGCTTTGAGCCAGCTGGGGGTTGTTCCTGTGCTGTCACCTCCCTGTGGCTCCTGCGTGTAGAACACACTTTGCCAGTGCCTGTAGGACTGGGGCAGAAGGGATCCAGCAGCTGGATTCCTTCTCTGGAGCCTCACCCTGCCTGGAGGGTCACAGGGACAGTGTGCATCTCCTGGGGTCACTGCATGAATGCTTCCTCCTGAACCTCCCCTGATGCAGCTCTGAGCCATTCCCACATGCCCTGGCACCAGATCCCAGGGAGAAGAGCTCAGCACCTCCCCTTCCATCCCCTCCATGTCCCCATCCCCTCCTCAGGAAGCTGCAGAGAGCCAGGGATGTCACCCTTCAGCCTCCTTTGCTCCAAGCTGGACAAACCCAGAGCCCTCATCCTCCCAGGAGGTGCCTTCCAGCCCTGCCCCAGCTCTGTTGTCCCCCCTGGGTACACCCAAGCACCTTCCCCTCCTTCCCAGAGCCCCCCAGGGAGCGTTTGAACTCTTCCCCCAGGGCTCCAGCTGCCTTGCACCAGCAGCCTCTCCTGTTCACAGTCCCTTTGTCCATCTCTGGATGGAAAACACACTCTCCTCTTTTGTTAAAAATCGATTGATTCCAATTGGTGCAGGGTGGTTGTTTTTTTTTGGGAACAGGTTATTGGTTGCTGTCTGGCCTAAGCTCTTATAAAGTAACCCAATACTCTGCCCTTCCAGAGCAAGCAGCAAGTTCTGAGAGGCAGCAGTGACTCCTCGGGGAGCTGCCTCCTGTCAGGGATGTATTTTCTTGGGATGACTCAGGAGCTGCCTCCCGGGATGCAGGAAAAACTCCCCATCTTTATCCTGCTTGCAGCTGGACTGCTGGATCTGTCTGGTGAGTGATGTGTTTTGTTCTCATCTCAGTTGCTGCTCCTCTGCCTCTTCCCCTCCGTTACCAGCGGGCACAGAAGGGATGCCCAGAGCTGGGGGACAACTTTGAGGAGCAGGAGCAGCTTCCCCTGCTTGTGGAGTTGGGCTGGGTGGTTTCAGCTGGGGGGTGTTTGTGGCCCCACTCAGGACACTCCTGTGCTGTTGACCTGAGCTCACACACAGGCCCAGTCCCCAAAAATAGATATTTTCTCTTCAGGGTGGGGAAAGCAAAGCGAAAAGTCCTTTTTCCCCCGAATAGTTCCAGTGAGGATCAAACTGGTGAAACCTTGTTCAGAGCCCCCTTTTCCAGGCACCACAGTTCATCATCTTAAGCCTGATAAGGATTCTCCACCCAATTAACAATTTGACTCTCTTTGTGTGTTTTGTTTCTTTAAATCACCTTGTCCCCCTGCACGGTGTGTTTGTGACTATTCACACCACTTTAAGACCTCAATTCATTCAAGTGTTTTTTTCTTTACAGGCAGATCACTTGTGTTGGGGCTAAGCCATGGGAGTGTCACTTGTTTGTACAAAACCCCCAGTTTAAAGTGTTTTATCTCCATCACCTGCTAACTTCCATCCCTTTTTCAGCAATAAATCAGCTTTTTGAGTTCCCTCATATCAGCTTTTCCTTCTCACTGCTGCCTCAGAGTCCTGCTGGTTCTCCAAACGTCCCCAGGGATGGTGAATCTTGAGGCATCACACCTGGGTGCCAACCCCAGGGATTTAATCTGCTAAACCTCTGTAAACCCCCCACTCCCCAATTTAAATGCATAACACTGAAATGCATAATCACTTCATAGCTTTTAGATCAGAGCTGTTTCCTGGCAGGTGCCTCGGGGGGGGGAAAGAACGCTCCAAGTTTTTGGAGAGGAAAAGTGCAATAATGTTTTAATCGATGGTTTGGAAATGATACCTAGACAGCCTTTTAAACCGAGGGTCTGCCTGTTTTAAATGGCAAAGTGTCTGCTTTTGATTAGGGAGTAAAAAGGTGGAGAAGCTGCTGTGTGTGAAAACAAACCAGCTTCTCGTCCTGCTGGTCACCCAGCGTGGGGCAGGAGCTCCTCCCAGGACTGGGGTGCTGGGGAGGGACGAGTGCTGAGGGAGAGCCAGCTGAGGGGTTTTAGTCTTGCTTTGCTGCCCTTGGTCAGCCTGAGCCTTTCCTGCCCCCTGCACCTTCAGATCCCTGCAGAGTGAAGGCAGGGGGTTCCCCCCTGGCTGGTGGGTGCTTTGGGTCCTTCAGGGGATGCTGAGCATTGACAGCAGAGGGGCAGGTTTGTCCCAGCTCGGTGAGGTGGAGCTGCCCACCCTCCCTGTGCTTCTGGGCAGGTGTAAAAGTGTTGGAAAGGGCTGCAAACTGTGCGAGGTTCTTGTGCAGCTGGATGGGCCAAAGTGTTTTCTGTTCCTCAGGAGCCTCCGGGAACGATGGTGGTGCCAGTGACATGTTGGGCCTGGGATTCCCTGGAGGGGCCCAGCCCAGAGCTGAGAGCAGCCCTGGGCCCAGCCAGGGGGTCCCTGTGACAGAGGAGGACCTGGATGGGGTGACCTCCCATCTCCAGAGTGCAGCAGCTGATCCCACCAAGGAAACCACAGCTGACTCCAGCCCTGCTGCCACAGAGAGAGCTGCAAACAGGACAGCTCTGCTGCCTGGGGACTCAGCTGGGGACCTGGGGGTGTCTGAGCCCCTGCACACAGAAACAGCAGCTCTAAAAGCCCAGGGTGGGCACGCTTGGCCTGGCAGCATCCCTGTCTCCACACAAGGGTCCCAGGCTGCCACAGCTCTGCAGCAACCACACAGCTCCCTGCAAAGAAGACCAGGAGATATTCCTGGGGATGATCTCAGCCCTCCCAGCTCTGGGGCTGGGCTGCCCCAGCCCTCTCCCAGTGCAGGGACACACCAGGACTCTCCCCAGGTCACAGCTGTCCCCTCCCTTTCTGTTCTTAAGCAGATGGAGGTGACAAAGCCTAAAACGTCTGCCTTGACTTCAACAGTCCATTTTCATCCTCCAGGAAAAGGAACAGCAGCGCCTCCATTTCCCAGCAGAGCTGGGATTGCTCCTGGAAGTGCAGGGCTGGGCTGGTCACCCCCAGGAATGCACAGAACTCCCCAGACCCAGCCTGGCAGCTCAGCAGCTGTGACACCTGCACACCTGAAGAGGACTCAGGGTATGGATGCTGGAGTTACAGCTTCTGCAGTGCCAGGACAGCCATCTCCAGGGGGCCTGGATGCAGCCTATTCCAGAACAGCACGTGCCAGGGCCACTCAGGTTTCCCCTGTTCTGCCTCTGAATCAAGAAACAACAGGCAGCAAGGGCAGAACTCCACCAGCAGCTGTAACAAATGGTTCTGGACACCCAACCCAGCTGCCTGCTCTGCAGACACTCCCACCAGGACACCTCCACTCCTCTTCATTACTGATGGGATCCCCAGCTCCTGCTGGATTAACTCCATCCCCATTTCAAGGGCCTGTTGGCACGACTGGAGGACAACAGTCCTTGGACAGGACCCTCAACTGCACCAAACCTGCTGCCCAGGAAAGCAAGAGGAGCTCTCAGGGAATCACTGCTGTAGCTCTGCAAGGAGATTCTGATCATGGGATGGTGACAAGCAAACCTGGGAAATCTGCATCCCCTGAGAGCCCACAGGCTTCTGCTACTTCATCCTCCTCAAGCCCATCAGGGATTTCCACATTAAAACTTTCCCAGACTACTAAAGAGCAAAAAGAAGCAACATCTGCACCCCCTCCTGGAATGTCTGCCTTTGGGAATGCAGACCTTCAGCCCTGGGATTCTGTTCAGGAAGGGCTTCAGCCACCAGGTGCATCTTTCCCTGGATTGCAGCCCATGGGCATCCCCAGCTCTGCTGAGAGACTTCACACCACAACAACAGCAGTTTCCTCCACAGCTGCTGGGGCTGGGGCTGGGGCTCAGGGTGTTCCTGCCCATCCTGGATCTCAGGAAGCCTTTGCTGGGATGCTGCAGCTGAGCATGGTGGAAGACAAGAAGAGAAGGAAAGGTCTCCCTCAGCAGACAGCTGGAACTGGTTCTCCAGCAGCCAGCCCAGTCCCCAGCCCCTCTGGAGCCTGGGACAGCAGGAACCAGACAGCTCCCTCTGCCAGCTCTGCCCCTCCAGCCTCCCAGACCCACCACGCTGGCAGCCTGGCAGCTTCTGCTTCAGAACCACCCTCAGCCCCTGCAGGGGGAGGCCAGTCCAGCTCAGCCCCAGCACATCCCGATCCAGGGGTGCCCAGTGTCCCTGCAGAGGTCCCAGCACAGCTGGCACAGGCTCTGGTGCAGCAGTTCAGGACGGCACTTGATGCAGCCAGCAGGAACCTCAGCACTGCCAGAGGAGACCCCCTCACCATCACAGCAGCCCCAAACCTGTCCTTCCTGTTCAAGAGCACTGATGGCACCATCTGCCTCCAGCCCATGCAGGAGCCCCCCCTGCCCAGGACATTCCCCAGCACCAGTGTTGGGGGGCTGGTGTCCGTTCAGCAGATCCTGGCAGCATCAAACTCCTCAGTGCTGGACCCTGGGGACTTGCACCATCTGAGTCCTTCCAGCTTGGTGCTGGTCAGGCCTGTGTTCATCCTGCTGCCCACTGGCACAGCAGACTCACCCTTGGCTCGGGGGGAAGGGGAGCACAGAACCACCCACCTGGTCCCAAACGTGGGCACCCCTGAGAGCAGCCACGTGAGGACTGGTTCCTCTGATCCCAGCAGGAAACCTGGAACTGCTCTGCCCACTGTGTCCAGCCAACAAGCAGAGAGAGCAAAGGGAACTCCTGAGCCAGCTACTCCCAACTACAGAGCCACCACGGGCTTGCTCCAAGCTGCCACCACAGCACCAGGTCCTTTGCTGGAGCCAGGGACGGGGATGAGCAGCACAGGGCAGGCCCTGCACCTTCACAGGATGCCAGAGGAGATGCAGATCCCTGCTCTCCATTCCCAGGAGGCCAAGGGCACTGATTTCCTTCTCCTGAGCAGCATGTTGGCAGAGCCTGGCATCTCCCCTGGGGCACCATCAGTGCTGCCCACGCAGCAGAGCCCCCACACTTCCCCCAAAGTGTCTCTCACCACCGAAAAGCCACATTCTGTAACTCCTTCACTGCCAGCAAAGGGACTCCCTGATTTCCCAGTGCCTGCCCAGCCTGTGCCCACCAGCACAGGGGCTGCAGGTGGTGCTCAGCACAGTGGGACACTGCAAACTGCTGCCCCTGGCCGGGGCTCAGTGACCACCCTGAGCTCTGCCCCGGCTTCCCACGGGACCTCACGCTCAGCTGGAACCACGAAATACCCACTGGAGGTGGTCACAAGCACCAGACCTCTGCAGGCCACATCCCAGAGGCTCCCCAGGACCACGTTGCTGCTGCCATCAGAGGCACCCAGCATGTCCTCAGCTTCCCCAGTGCTTCCAGCTGGGAATCAGCACAGAGAGGCTGCCCTGGGCAGCACAGCTCCTCCAGGAGCTGCTCCAGCAGCACAAACCCACAGCACTTCTGTACAGCCTGATCCCCCCCAGCACTTGGAATTCACTGCCACGGTGCCCAAGCCCTGGGTGAGGACAGAGGCAGCAGCAGCACCGGTGCAGACTCCCTGTGCTGCAGAGATCCAAACGAAGGCAACGCTTCCTGGGAAACCTCTGGCTGCAGTGACCCACCCACGGGGGTATTCCAGCTCTGCTGCACACCCACCTTCTCCTGCACCTGCACACGTGCCCCTGCTGGCAGCCCTGGAACGTGACCAGGCCCTCCAAGAAGCTCCCACTGAGCCGTTCCCAAAGCCTACGGAAATCAGCACGAGGGCAGGACAAGCAGGAAGCGGTGAATTCCCGGGGATGAGCGTGTCTCTGTCAGCCACAGTGGGCACACATACACAGAAACCCCCCCCAGCAGCTCTGGGGGATGAGCTGGGTTTAAGTGCAGCACAGCCCTCTGTTGTTGCCCTGCAGAAACAGCCTCGAGGGACACAGGGCACCCCACGGGCTCCAGCAGCAGTGACTGCTCCCTCTGCAGCGAGGGGTGGCCCTGCCACTGCTCCACTCGTGAGCAGAACAGCAGCTTCCCAAGCTGACCCCAGCGTGGTGCTGCCCACGGCTGGCAGGGCAAACACCCCAGCTCCGGTCTCTGCAGCCCTGGGCAAGGGGCAGGAGGAACCAAAGGCAGGAGCAGCCCCCACCAGCCACCTGCCCACCCAGGCAGCCGTGTCTGCATCACCCAGACACCCTCTGGAGAAGGATGTCCCGGAGGACAGCGTGGAACAGGAGCCTGCTCATCCCAGCCCTGGCAGCGCCGTGAGTGCCACCGGGCCACCTTCAACAGCAGCGTTGGCTGTCTCTGCTGACAGGCCTGTGAATAATCACTCAGCTGCTGAGATGCTTCTAGCCAGAGACCCAATCCAGCTCCTCCCAAGCCCAGAGAGCCCCTCGTATCCCCCCAGGAGCCTGGTGGCACTTCCAGCCCAGGGGAATTCCCTGCTGGGTGTTGCAGGCACTGACTCATCCCAGAGGCTGCTGCTGAACACGGAGCCAGAGGAGATGGGCAGGACGGAGGAGGTGACAGACGGAGCAGCTGAAGGCCTGGTGACTGTTGTGACGCTGCTGGATGGCCAGCCCAGTGCCCCGAGTGACTCACAGCACAGGAGGGGGCTGCAGCCGGAGCTCACCGTCCTGGATGGGTAATCCATTCCCTCTGTGCCATTCCTGCCGCGGGATTTAAGGATGGGGTCAATATTTACGAGGGTCTGGGAGGGCAGGACAAGGTGGAATGGCCTCACATTGACAGAGCCTGGGGCTGTTCCATTGCCAGCAGTCCATGTTTCCTGGCTGGGCCTCACCCTTTCCCCCTTTTCCCCTCTTTCCCCGCAGCCTGGCCGTGGTGAGCGACGACGCCTGCGGCTCCGGCAACTACACGGTACAGCTGAGCCTGAGCCCCGCTGCTGACACAGCCCCTGAGCCCCAGGGGCCTCCAGCACCTTCCCCAGAGACCTTCCTGGCCCTGGTGGCCGTGCAGGACAACCTGAGCCAGCCCCTGGTGCAGCCCCTGCTGCAGATCCACTCGTGCTGTGTGACCCCCTCCGCCAGCCCCGGGGCACCAGGAGCCCAGTGCTGCCTGTTCCGCAGGTGGGACACGAGCCCACGGGGGTGGGATGGGCTTCACCTCCCCTGGGATCCTCAGGGAACCCTCTCCTGTGTCCTGTGGCTGCAGGCTGTGCTCCTTGGAGCAAGCTCCAAGCAGTGGGAATGAGTCCAGGAGTGCTCTGCTCCCTCAGCCTGTGATTAATACCAAGGGCTTGATAAGGCAAAGAACCCTCAGGGAAAAGAAATCTCCCTTTGGTTTATGTAAATGAGCCATCCCAATTGCCCACATCCATAATATTTTCCATTTATAATGTAGATAAGCCATCCCAGCTCCCCACAGGTGCTGTCCCAGGTGTCAGGGAGCAGCATCCCCTGCCCTTCCTGCCTGGGGTGGCACATCCCGGGAGCAGAGTAGTGCAGGGATGGCAGCCAGGCAGATTCTGCACAGGCTCCCATTCCCCCAGCAGCATTTCACAGCTGTTCTGGCCTCACCTGAGCACAGGGGAACGGGAGGATTCATGAGCTGATGTTTGCAAAACCACTGGGGTGTGAGATGTGAGTCAGAAGTGGATCAGGGAGTGGTTGTCACACCCCGGCAGCCATTTCACTGGTTGTACCAAAATCAGCCTCCAAGGAACAGTTCTGTGCTCTTGGGCTGTGGCCTCCACAGCAGGGCAGGTACAGCCTGCAGTGCTGACATTTGAGGGGTTTTGTTGAGCTCTGCCTTGTGCAGACCCTGCCTTCAGTCAGCTGGAAGTTGAACCTGTTTGCCATTTGCTCCTGCCAGGCTGCCATTTGAGTGCAGACACATCCAGCTGCTGCAGAGCAGCAGGTCCAGAGCTGCCAGCTTCACCATCCAGCTGTTCCAGATGCTGAACCACTCCGTGGCCTATCTGCACTGCGAGCTGAACGTGTGTCTGCACGGGAAAGTGGGATGTGAGCAGGTACGTGGGGTGGGGCTGTCCTGGCAGGACTGAGGAGGGACCTGGTGCTTCCAAAGTCACCACACCAAGGCCACCCCTACCTGGGAAACCCCTTTATCAGGTCTGGGAGGGGAGTTAAATGACATGAAATGGCAGCAATAGTTGCTAATCCTCAGGGAAAAGGATTCAGGGAATAGGGATTGACATGTGTGCTGGTCCAAGGATTAGCAACTCAGCTTTTGGAATGGCAGCAGGGCTGGAAAAGGTGGAGTCTGAGGAGATCTGTGGACCCCTGGGGCAGGAGGTTCTGTTCAGGTGCCACCAACACCCCTCCAGAAGTTTTCCCATGTCCTTCCCAGGACTGCTTGGAAAGTGTGGAGCCAGTTCTGCAGCCCAGTGACAGGAACAGCTATGGAAACCTGCACAACCTCATTTCATTTGGTCCAGTTTGGAGGATGAAGGACAGGTTTCTGTACAAACCTGTGGAAGGTGGGTCTCCTGTTTTGCCTTCTCTGTCTCTCTCTCTTGGAGAAGTTTTTGTCCAGCTTTTCCTGCTGAAAAAAAGAGAAAAGCAGTAGTTTTAACAGCTTTCTTGACAGTCATTTTTTGTGCTGAGCTTAGGGAAGATGCCCCATATTTGGAGGCAAGGGAACACCAGCCACAGGTAACGGGATTAAAATCTACCTTACAAACATTTGGTGCAGAATGAGGTTGGCCATAAGTCAGGAGTGTTCACAGGTGAAATACAGCAGCTGGTTAATGTTAATCAGATGTTGTCCAGGTATTAGAAAAGAGTGACACTGAACCTGGCACATCATGAATGTCAGAGACTCCTTAAATCCACTGGCACCATCCCAAATTCCTCGTGTCTTCAGTTGTTTATGAAAAGCCAATTTACTGTTGGCATTCCATGGTACAGAAGGCTGCGTGTTTGTAAAGGCACTGCCCATTTTACTGCTCTGGGGGTAGAAATCGCCACATCTCCTTGGCACGCTCTGAAGATGGGGGGGTTTAACCTTCCCTCTCCCTTCCCTCCCTCTCTTCACTCCCTGATCCCCTCTCTCGTTTGCAGGTGCCGGTTCTGCCGTGCTGCTGCCCATCCTGCTGGGCTCCCTCGCTGGCTTTGCTGTCCTGGGCAGTGCCTTCATAAGCCTTTGGCTGCACCACAGGCAGAAAACCAAACCCCTCCACTACCCCCACTTTGGGGACATCCATGGGCCGTGAGCCTGGAGCAACTCCTGGTCCTGCAGCTCCCCCCTCAGCAGTGACTGGGGGAGCAACAGTGCCTGCCTGGCACACTTTGCTTCTGTAGAGCTTCTGCTGAGCCAGGGAGCCATTAAAATGAGCCTAAAACAAAACTAGAGCCTGCCATCGGGGAGCACACGGCGTTGGGAAAAATGTGGGAATGTGGACCTGGCAGAGCACCTCATGGCAAATTCACCAGGGGAAGGAGGAAGAGGCATCCCTGGAGCGTGGAAGGAGCTGGAAGGCACTGGGAAGGCACCTCTGGGAAGGGATCCCCCTGCCTTTGGGGCCACGCTGTAAATGGTCAGCACCACTGCCCCACCTGGTTATTTTAGTGCCACTGAAGCTGGCTCTGTGATGTCTCTGAGGTCTGAGCTGTTTGCCCAGAAATGGGCACCCCCTGAAAGGTCTGTGGGGGGAATGCCACTCTGCAGCCATGGACTGTGTTCCCCTATTCCCTCACCCTCTCCTGAGCTATCTGCAATAAAACTGAGCGTTGCAGTAAGTGTTTGTCTTGCCTGTGCCTGAACATGAGGGGAATGGAGTGCCCTTGTGCCTGTCCTCAGCTCCAAAATGGTGTTGGCAGGTGAGTGCCAGCAGGTGGGAGGGGGGGAGTGGCTGGGGCAGGACCAGCATCTCACCTTAGGGAGTGGCAGGGAATTGGCAATAGTCACCTTCTAATGTTTTTTTTTTCCTCCCTGAAAGGCTGCAGAGCCTGGCTGGCTTTTCACCTTTTCCAGGGAGAGCTGGATCATTGCAGACCTGTGTGCACAGACCCAGACAGGACCATCAAACCCCTGTCACAGCCAAGGGATGTGAGCTGTGCCTGCTGCTCACATGGGGACGGTTGAACTGCTCAGACTAGTGTTCTTCATTCCTCCAAACATCCCTTACAGGCATCCAGGGGCAGGTTTGATCCCTGAGGGATCTGCTCTGGGTCACTGCAGTTCTTGTGCTCCTGCTGAAGCATTTTCTCAGGCTCATGAACTCATGTTCACCACATTCTAGTTCTGGGGTTTTTCTCTCTTCTTTATCTTTCTGGAGTGTTTTTCCCTTGTTTATCCTGCTGCACAGGAGCCTCACGGATTTCCCTCTTCCTTCCCTTTCCTGGCTCACTCTCCCCTGTGATGCCCCAGGTGAGGAATCCCACCCTCAGCCCAGTGCAATTGCTAAGGGATTGCTGTTTGCCCCACTTTGGTGTTCTTTGAGCATTTTCCCACAGAGAGGGAATACAGGAGAGCAGCTTTATGGCAAAGCAGGAGTTAGGTCACGCAGCTCCTCTGCATGGTAAATGAGAGTGACACACAGGATCCTCCTCCTGGCAGCAGGCAGCAGGGCTCACCTGGGCTGACTCCCCAGGCAGGGCAGGAGCAGGAGGAGCTCCTTCCTTCCCCGCTGACAGCACCCAGGCAGCAGGCAGAGAGTGCTGCCTGTCCTGCCATGAGCGCCCACAGGGAGCGGCAGCTGGGCAGCCTGACCGTCTTCAACAAGGAGGACTTTGAGGATGACTGGGTGAAGGTGGCCAGTGGAGGCTTTGGGCACGTGTACCAGGTGAAGCACAGGAGGTGGAGGACAGTTTATGCCGTGAAATGCTCCCCGTACCTGCTGCAGGACTCCGGCATGGACAGGTAACAGCTCACACTGTCCACCCCACTGCCCGGGGTGCTTTGGTGCTCTCAGGGAGAGCTTCATGTGGCTGCTGCTCCTTGGGCAGCCAAGCTTTTGGGACCCAAAGGGAGTGGGAAAAGCACGGGTGGTGTGGAGTTCTGCCTCTCTTCCTGTCTGAGGTGTGGATGTGCCAGGGGGAAGGAGCACAGGGAACAGGGTTACTCAGAACGGTTGGTGCTGGGATCTGAGGCTGAAAGGCACCCTAAAGGTGGACATGTGGGTAAAAACAGCCTGATCACTTGGTTGCAGCTTTCACTGGACACTGGGACTGGTGTGTGTCTGTTAAACCAAATCAGTCATTACAAACATCAGCTTTAGAGCTGAGGGACAGAGAATTTACAGCTGGTTTTGCTGGACTCCCAAAGCTCTGCTCCCTCACTTGCTGGAGCTTCCAGACCTGCTCTTTCCTCTCACTGGGGCACCTGCACCTTCACTTTGCTTTTTACTCTGCCTCTCACCTGCAGAGACTCTTCTGCTGACCCACCTTGGGACTGGAGATGGAGCAGAACCAGGTAATCACAACCACTGCTGATAACACATACAGTACAGTTGGAAAAACAACTGAATTGAAAAAGTAATTTAATTTAAAATTTTACTGCATTCAAGCTGGGAAAATGCTGCCTGCTTAAAAATCTCACCCTGCTGTGATTTCATACTACTGACAACAACTGAGATGGGTCAGCCTGAGCAGTGACTGTCCTCAGTTTGCACTGGTTATGCTCTGCAGATATTACACTTGCATTTTGTTCTTATTTGGGGGATGGAGGGGTGGAGTGTAAAAAAGAGTCTAAATAATCAGTTTTACTTCTGCATCTGCCAGTTCTTGTCAAATACCTGCAGTTGCTCCACACCCAGGTACGAGTCACTGCGGGGAGCTGCTGGAGGGAGCCTGGCAGAGGGCTTTGCTTGGCTGAAGCATCTCAGGTCTGTGAGTGGCTGGAAGCTCAGATCCATTCCCAGGGTGTGCTTTTTAAAGGCAGCCCTGGCGCTTCACTGCTTGGCTGCTCTCAGAGTGCTCTGGGCACCCCAACTCGTTGAGCAGGCTGGGAAATGCAAAGCTGCAGTGGAACAGGTCTGCCCTCAGTGAAGCAGGTCTGGCAGAGCTGGCAGTGAGGAACAGGCGTGTCTGGGCTCCCTCTGGGACCTCGTTCACCCTGCTCAGGGCCAGGAGGCTGCAGGCACAGGTGGAGGCACAGGCAGGGCAAGGCATGGCCTGGGGACACCGCGGTTCACTGAGCTCTGCCAGCTCCTGGCGCCGTCAAACATCCCTTGGGAATTTCACAGAACCCCAGAAAGGTCTGGCTTGGAAGGGACCTCAAAGATCCTCCAGTTCCACCCCCCGATGTGGCTGCACTGCCATGAATTTAAGGGGCAAATTGGGGTGAATCTTTCCGGGGTGGGCAGGGCTGGATATCTCTGAGCTCCCACAGAGTTACTGAGCCTGTGAACCAGCTGAGGCAATGTCTCAGTTCCACTTTCTGTTTTACTGTTTATTCTCACTTTTCCAGGACCAGTATGAACTGCCTCATGGAGGAGGCGACCAAGATGGAGAAAATCAAATTCCAGCACATCGTCACCATCTACGGGGTCTGCAACAGCCCCCTGGGGATAGTGATGGAATACATGGCCAGGGGGTCCTTGGAGAAAATCCTGCCCACTCACAAAATGTCGTGGCAGCTCAAATTCCGGGTTATCCACGAGATGGGCTTGGCTATGAACTTCCTGCATAGCATGACACCCCCTCTGCTGCACTTGGACCTGAAACCAGGGAACATTCTCCTGGATGGGAATATGCACGTCAAGGTATGACCTCACTGGGCGTTTGAAGGGACGGGTCAAACAAGGGAAAGGTTGTTTTTGCCAAACAAGTGCAGAATCCTGGCATATCGAGTTCTTCAGGAACACCCCATGAAAAATTGGCCAGTGGGGCTTATAAGGAGCAACTGGCAAACAAATTAAATGATAATCTCGAGGTCAGCCTGGGAATCTGTGCCAGACCTGGGAATTTAGGGCTCCAGCCTAGGAGGAAACGCTGCTCTGCTGGACCCAGTGACAGGGACTGAGTGCAGTTTATCAGGGTTTCACCAAGTTTCAGCTGCCTGGACCCTCCCCACGTCCCTGATCCTGAGGGAGGGGGGCATGTCCCAGCTGACAGGAGGAGGGGTGAGGTGTGAGCACCACGAGGGAAAGGCTCTCACTGTTTGTGCCTGCAGATCTCAGACTTTGGGCTTTCCAAATGGATGGAGCAGTCCAGCAGGATGCAGTACATCGAGAGCTCTGCTCTGAGGGGCACTTTGAGCTACATCCCCCCCGAAATGTTCCTGCAGAACAGCAAACCCCCAGGAATCAAATACGATGTGTACAGGTAAGGGCTGCCAGAGGGCACCCAGGGAGCTCCCTGAGCCCTTCCACAGAGTGAGAGGCACTGCCCATTGCCCCATTTGGGGTAAATCCTGGTTTATAATGTGGGGAACAGCCTGGCAGTGATGGGGTGCCCCAAACTCTGTGCTGGAGACCGAGGGGGAAGGGGATTTTCTGTGGCTAATCATCATCCCTTACCAGCAGCACCCATCCCATGTGAGCTGCTGACTGTATTACCTCAGGTGCCATCACACCCTGTTTGGTTACTGGAAGTTATTATAAAAATGAGTCAGATTAGAGCCCAGAACACACAGTGTCTGCTCTTTCATAGCAGTCGCTGCTTGCTTTTAAAACAACTGTAATATTGCTTGTCTGCTTCAGTATCCAGCTTCATTTTGGTCAGTAACAGATGGAGAAGAGATTTCAATGTGATTTTTTTTTCCTTTGGGGCAGAGAGCTTTGAAGCATATTTACACAAGCTACATATAAATGTCTGGAAAATCCTTGTCTCCTTGGCCTCTACCCCAAACAACAACCGAAGGCAAGAAGCAGAGGAGGATTTGCATGGCCACATGAACTTGCAGTGGTCAGGGCCTCTAAAACCCAACGTGAATGAAGTGAAAAAAAGGCACTGAGAGCCCAAGTTGGACAAGAAAGGCTCAAGGTCACTAATTCACTGCACCGACCCTTTTGCTGGGGCATCAGGGACGTGTGAGATAGAACCATGAGACCTGATCCTTTTGGCCTGGGGGGTGAAATCCGTCCATCCTGAAAGCCCTCTTCCCTAACTTCCCCATTTCTCGAGAGGGTAAAAGCAGTAAGTGCACTTTGTGTACACATGGCAGTGACTGCTCACCATCTCCCCTTGCCCGCAGCTTCGGCATCGTCATCTGGGAGGTGCTCATGCAGAAGAAACCCTATGCAGGTAAATGCGAGCCCCTCCCCCTGGCTCTGCACTTGGGGAGCGTTCACTGCAGCTGCCCTCACAGAGGAAGAGCCCAGTGTGTGCTGCTCTGTTCCAGGAGCCAACATGATGGCCATCATAGTCAGGGTGGCGGCGGGGAAGAGGCCTGGGCTCGAGCTCATCAGCGACGACTGGCCTGGGGAGTGCCAGCAGATGGTGGACCTGATGAAGAGGTGCTGGGACCAAGACCCCAAGCAAAGGCCAAGCTTTTCAGGTGGGAATGTGATGGGATTATCCAAAAACCAGCTGCAGGGATTAACCGGCTTGTGTGTCACTTCCTCGGTGACATCTCCCGAGATTTAACCGCCTGGTGCCCTTGTGCTGTCAGGCATCCTCTCTGTCTTTTTTCCCTTTCTTCCCACGTGGAAGTCTTGTGTCCTGCCTGGGATGGGAGCCCCTGGGCAGCCTGCAGAGCTGACAGAGTGTTGCTCTGGCAGATATCCCTGTGGAGACAGACATGCTGCTGGCACTGATACAGAGCCTGGTGGTGGACCCGGAGAACGAGCGCCTGGTCAGGAAGATGTCCCACAAACCTGCCATCTCTGGGAACCAGCAGGTGAGGAGAACTCCCCAGGGCCACTCAGGAAATCCCACTGAAATCCCTGTGCTCAGCACTCCTTGAGAGTGTTTCCTCTCTCGTCAGACAAGGGCACTTCAGCACCTTTGCTCAGTGTGTTTGCACAGGTTGTGCACCTGCAATTTGTTTATGGGGAAAAGAAACGTGCAGGTTTTTCCTACCTACCAGAGTGGAACTGTGTCCAGAACTCAGCTTCACAGAGGGAGAAACAGGGGCTGAGAACTGTTGGCATTTAGAGGTTTTGCCAAGCTCTGCAGTCAGCAAGAAACAAGAGACCTGAGCACAGAGCGTTGAAGAGGTGGGGGGGCTGGGGGTCCCTAAAAACGAGGGAATGACTTTGTGATGCTGCCACAGGCACGTGATGCAGAAAGGAAGCAGAATATGTGTATGTTTAGGAGCTCATTGATACTCAGAGATCATTTTCAGGCTCCCACATTTCTATTGTGTCCTAATTTGCCCAGCTGAGTTTTGGGTGCAATAATATTAATACAATGATAATCAATAATAAAAATCATAAACCTCGACTGATATCACAGAACTCTGGAGCAGTAGCCAAGGACTGTGTGCAGACATTATAGAATGCAATTGAGCACCTTTGTCTTATGGCTTTTTCTTTTCCCCTTCCTGAAAACAAGAGTGACAAAGAGGAGTTCACCTTCCCCCGAGACACCAGGAGTGATGGTGAGTAGGGGACTTTCTTTATGGCTGAAAAATAAAGCAGGGGAAGCCTACCAAAACTGTCTGGTCTTTGTAGGAGGATGTGGCTCATAAACTTTTCCATGTGGGTGATGTTTTAAGTTAAGGAAAATGAACTCTAGGGGAAGGAGCAGATACAGTTCCCGTGAGGGAGAGGCCACATGTCCCCCTGCCCTCTGAGAGGCTGCAGAGCAGTGGACTGGCCTCATTTCACACTCCCTGTCTCTAAAATGCCTTTGTTTCCTTTCACTCCAGGAAGAGTCACAGGCTCTCCCTCCCTCTGAGCGGTGTCACTGGGGTTTACTCTTTTTTCCTCCTATTTTTCCTCCCTGCCTTTAGAAACGGATAACCAGGAGGTTCCTCTCCCACCTCCCTACAGCGAGGCTGAGAGCCCAGAGGAGATCCTGTCCGAGGAGATCTGCAGGGTCCACGAAAACGGGCTCACCCTCCTTCACCTCATGGTGATCCAGGGCAACGTGGAGAAGGTGAAGTTCCTCCTGGGCTGCAAGGCCAACGTGAACAGCCAGGTGGGCTGTGGCTACACCCCGCTGATCATGGCCGTCCAGAAGAGGCTGCCCGAGATCTGCTCCGTCCTCGTCGAGCGCGGCGCCGACCCCAACGTGCCCGACGAGGACGGCTGGACCCCCCTGCACTTCGCCGCCCAGAACGGGGACGACAGGACCGTCCGGCTGCTGCTGGACCACCAGGCCCGCGTGGACGCCCAGGAGCGCGACGGGTGGACCCCCCTGCACCTGGCGGCGCAGAACAACTTCGAGAACGTGGCGCGGGTGCTGCTGTCCCGCCAGGCCGACCCCAACACCCAGGAGGCGGACGGGAAAACCGCCCTGCACGTGGCGGCCTGCTTCGGCCACGTGGGGCTGGTGAAGCTGCTGGCCAGCCAAGGGGCCGACCTGGAGAGGAAGCAGAAGAACCTCAGGACCCCCCTGCACGTGGCCGTGGAGAGGGGCAAGTTCAGGGTGGTGCACTACCTGCTGAAGAACGGCACGAGCGTGAACAGCCTGGACCAGAACCACTACAGCGCCCTGCACCTGGCCGCCGTCAGGGGCAAGCTGCTCATCTGCGAGAAGCTCATCAAGCACGGGGCCAACGTGGAGCTGAGGACGGACAAGGGCTGGACCCCCCTGCACTTGGCCTCCTTCAAAGGGCACGTGGAGATCATCCGGCTGCTGCGGCGCAGCCGCGCCCGGCTCAGCGCGCGGGGCAGCGCGGACTGGACCCCCCTGCACTTGGCCACCCGCTACGGCGACGAGCCCGTGGTGCGCGAGCTCCTCAGGGGCGGCGCGGACCCCAACGTGCCCGAGAGGTCGGGCTGGGCCCCCCTGCACTTCGCCGTCCTGAGGGGCTCCTTCCTCACCGTCATCAACCTGCTGGAGTGCGGGGCCGACGTCAACGCCAGGAACAAGGTGGGCTGGACGCCCCTGCACCTCGCCGTGCTCAAGGGCAACATGGCCATCGTCAAGACCCTGATCAAGGCTGGGGCGCTGCTGGACGTGGAGGACATGACTGGCTGCACGGCCCTGCAGCTGGCAGTCAGGCACCAGCGGGAAAACGTCATCACCCTGCTGCAGGGCCACGAGCCGGGGCTGAACAGGCCGGGCAGCAGGACTCTGGTGAACGATGCGAAGGTTTCGAGACCCAGACTCGTTCCGGGAAGGACAGATTTGTAAATTCATCAGCCCTGGCACTTATGACTCGAGTTTCCCAGTGTCAGGTGGTATTCCCTAAAGCACCTTGTGACTTTGAGCACCTGGTGACTACTTTCCTTTTTTTTTTTTTTAAATGGAAGTTTCTAAGCATGAACAGTAAAGAGCAAAAGAAAAATGAAGCTGCAGAAGGGAGCTGACAAGTTATTTTCCAGGGTCTGGCCAAGCTTGTAGAACACTTTGCCTTGGTGATGCTGGCTGTAGGCAATGCTTTCCTGTTTAATTCTTGCTGTGCAGGGATGGAAAGGGATATATGTAGTCCCTGTTCATATGGGCAATGCTGAAGCTGTGCACAGCATATATACATGTCTTCCACGGATTTTATTGCTTTTATTCCATGTTTTCCTACAGAGAAAATCGGTGTTACAATGACCTTGGCACATGTGGGAATTGAATCATGAGATTCTCACCTGCTGCTGGAAATAGGCACCAAGCATATGGTACAGCAATGTGTCAGGTTGATGACATCTCATTTTTGTAACAAGAATTAAATAAAGCAAGGAAGGAAAAAAAAAAAAACCAAACCCTAGTAGAGAGTATTTAAATGGATGCAGCACGGAGAGAAGGAATTCCAGAATAATGCCACTCCATCCCTCCAGGGCTCTGAGGGGACTGCACTGTTGCCAGTGCTTTCCTCACTCACCAGAGCAGGGCAGGGCAGGAGGGACAATCACACTCTTGTGCATGAAGCTGGTGCCCAAGGAACCGAGGGAAGGCTCCTAATTGAAGCCTAAATGCCAAGGCCCTGAGCGGCTCTCAGGAACCACCCTGGTGTCTCCCAGGGATCTGGGAGGGTTATCCAGCTCTCATTAGTCAGGGAAATCCTGCAGTGTGGTGACTGAAGCTGGTTGTTGTTGTTGTTGAGCTCGGTGAGATGATCCAGTCCCTGTTCTGCCTGCCCTGTGCCAGGAGGAGCTGACACTCAGGGTGGCTTCAGTGCCTCTATCATGCAGATTAGAGGGCAGTGGCTCCTGTCCTCTCCTCACAGGAGAGTGGAGAAGGCAAAATCTTTCTGATGTTTCAGTTATTTCCTCAGATTTTTTAGATAACTCAAAGTCTCAGCATAACTGAACTAAATCAAGGGAGTGGTTTCCCCTCTTTCGTTTTGTTTGGTTTTCTTTTATTTTGTTTGTTTGTTTGTTTGTTTGTTTGTTTGGCTTTCCTGGGGTTTCCTGCAGGAAATGAGCAGGATGGTAGGCCAGGGAATTTGGTGAAATGTGCCATTCAGGTTCTCGGAACTTGGGGAGCGCAGCACGTCTCGCTGGGATTCTCAGACCTTTCTGTGCAGCTCTTTCCCTCAACTTCAGCTCTATTGATTCAGCAAATGTCTCCACTGCTTAATATCGTTTGAAATATTTACACAGCAAAAAGAAATCCAAATTGCCACATAATTCATCAGCTCCTTTCTGTCCTCACTCCAACAGAAAGCCAAAACTCATGTGACACAGAACGTTCTCTAGAAGAGCTTAATTAAATTTATAATGAAAATAGCAGGGGGATTAAGAAGACACGAGGGAAATACATTCCTCTTGCAGAGCATTACAGAGGTGATAGAAGCAATTTGCAGAGAAAATTACCTGTTTGCTGCTCAGTTTCTATAGAAATTAAATGAGTCTTTACAAACTCTGGAAAAGTGCATTGCAGCCTCCGCTCTGTGACTGCGCAACCTGCAGCTCGTTATTCCTAAAATTAACTGCGGGTCTCCATCTCCCCCCACTCCCCTCCACCTCCAACCCCCCTTATCAGCACTTTATCAGTGCTGATAAATGCGCTGATGGTCCTATCCTGTTCTCACCCCAGGCAGCTCGTGCCAGGGGGGTTGTTGGCAGGGGGCAGTGGCAGGACAGGAATCCCTCACACAGCTCTTTTGCTCTTTTCTTGGGGGCACTGCTTGGATTCCACGGGGTGTTCTGAGCTGGGAGGGACCACGTCGAGTCCAGCCCTTTAAGTGAACTCAAAGAGATCAAAATTGCTGACCCTCACGGCACAAAAATGGTGTCTTGGAGGTGCCCAGAGCTGCCTGGGTGAGCAGTTCCTCACTTTTTGTCACTTTTTCCTGCTTTAGCTTTGGGGTGACCTAATTGCTCCTTCCAGGACCCAAAGGGAGCCTAAAGAAAGATGGAGAGAAACTATTTACCAGGGCCTAGGAGTGACAGGACACAGGGAATGGCTTCCCACTACCAGAGGGGCAGATGGGACATTGGGGAGGAATTCCTGGGCCCTGGCACAGGTTGGGCAGAGAAGCTGTGGCTGCCCCTGGATCTCTGGAAGTGTCCAAGGCCAGGCTGGAACAACCTGGGCTAGTGGGAGGTGCCCCTGCCCATGGCAGGGGGTGGAATGAGATGATCTTCAGGGTCCCTTCCAACCCAACCCATTCCATGATAAGGAATTTTTCACTTCAGAAATGTCCAACCTTACTGAGTGAGAGGGGACCTGTCGTGTGTCACACGGAGCAGCGACATTTCCGAGGTAAAATGAGATCAAAATGTGGGCATTTCAGGGCAAAGTTTGGCTCTTCTGGGGGGGAAACGCTCATGTTTGGAAATGAAATCCCTTTGCATCTGTGTTCTGCACTGCTCCTGCTTCCCAGTGACTGCAATTTGTTTGTTTGGCACCGCTGCAATTATGCAGGTATGTGATGAAATTAAAATTTAAGCAGTCCCACATTTTTAGAGGAAAACAGATCTGAATAAATACAGCTCGGGGTGGGGGGGAGTTTATTTTTAGCAGAAATGCTTGTTTTTTTTCCATAGCCCCTTAGGTGTGGAAAATCAAGATGTTTCTGACAGCAATGATGTGAATGTAGGAGGGAGTGATTTTAATGTAAGAAGAAATAGTGAATTCTATGTGTTTCTTTTTATTCCAAGGAGGTGGTTGTAGGCTCTGTACTGTATCAGACGTCAGTGTGAGACATTCCTGACTCCCTCCACAGCCTTTTCATGGCCTGACATAATTAATCCTGCTCTGGCTGCTCTCTTTCCAGACTATCCAGCACTTACCTGTGCTGCTCCCCAGCTTTAGGGAGTATTTTAATCCTCTTCCTTTGAAACAAAGCCACGTATCACTTCAAAAAGCAGCTCCCCACCCAGCACACGGGTGTGAGCTCAACTTCCATTGGAGTGATGGGAAAAAGGGGCCTGACTGGCTATCAAGGAGCACTTGCTGTTTTCTCCTACCAGGAATTTCACCCCCAGCAAGTTTAACATCCTTTGATTCTTTCATCAGCTGCTGCTTTCCCTTCTCGTGGCTCAGAGCACAGCAGGGAACCCTTCTCCTCTGCAATTTGCTGCTGGCCTCGTTCTCTTATTTTTGGGGAGAAAAAAACCCAAACCTCAAACAAAGCCATGGTGTTTGAAGCCTGACAGCATCTGCAGCCACAGCCCCAGGGAGGGCCGAGGGCAGCACCCTGGGGACAGTCTGGTGAGGGGATATCGTGGCCCCTGGAACACCTTGCTCTGATTTCCCCTGAGAAAACATCAGTTGGAGGTCACTTCCATGGGCAACAGCTAAAAATGAAACAAAACAAAACAAAAAAAAGAAACAAAAAAATATTATGGATATTAAGAGAGTTTAGCTGTGACAGAACTGAAGTTTGGGACATATCTGGACTCATTCCATGGCACTTTTACTGCTCTTCAGCACAGGCTTATTTCTTAACAAGGCAGAGGGGTGTTCTTATCACCGTGAAAATTTTATTGCTATTCTTTGGACAAACTTTAATGTCTGCTCCAAGCAGGGGAAAAAAGAACCTTAGAAGGAGTTCAGGGAATCAATTTTCTCATTTTGGAAAAGACTCCAGTTTGCCAAAAGGTTTTACTCAGACTGACCTGCCTTTATTTTGCTTAACTAGCTGTCTAACACCCAGTGTGATTCCCCCCAGGAGAGCTGAGGAGGTCTATTTGCTGCCCAATTTGCTGCTCCTGTTGGCTGAGCCACAGTTGTGTTTTGCTCGTGGCTCATCCCTGGACACTCCAGGGAGGGCAGGAAAATGTCACAGAACGTGAACCCCCTCAGACACGTCCAGAAAGTAAGAGGGAGAAAATCAACAACAGCCACCAAGGGAGGAATAGAGAGATAAAAGCAGAGAAAAGGTGGAATTCAGCTAAAAACTGGAAAACTCCCCGTGTTTGTGGGAAGAGGGGGAAAATTCAAATCTACTTTATTACGCCTAAAGTTTAGACGTGGATTTGGGACTTTTGGAGTACATGCAGTCAGGACTGGGGGATGAGTCCTGCTGCAGAAAAACCCCAGCTTTTCTGCTCCTGAGTTAACCTGTCCAGGGTGCCTGTGCACCCCCCCAGCCCAATCCCACACAGCTCCTCCTCTGCAGGCACTAAATCCACTCTAACATCCCCTTTAACAGCGGGATGAGCCCCCTGGAATGGGGGAGTCCTGTCCCACTGCTGGGACCACCTTGGTGGCACCACAGTGTTTGTGACTGAGGGTCACGAGCTCTTCCCCAAGGCTTTGGGCCTTCAGTGCCTGGTTCTTGCTTCACTCAGCCAGCCCATCCTTGGCTGGGTGAGGAGGAGCATCTCAATCAGCCTCCCCCACGGAAAACTTCCCTCTGCCCTTTTTAATTAGGAGGAAGGTGGAATTTACCCACATTTTCCCTGATACCTCTGAATCATGTCCCAGTTCCCAGCGCTGCACCCCCTGTAATCTTCCCCAGTGATTCTGGTTTCACCTTTGAAGTGATCTGGGGCTTGTTCATCACCAGAGCAATCAGACGTGTTTCTCACCAGACACGAGCTGAGTGTTCCCTGCGATGGGTGGGCTCAGGCACAAAAGGCATCTAAACAGGTTACAGGCACTACCTGAGCCCCAGCAAACCACCCTCTGCATAATCCCACCTCGTGGCAAGAGCCAGGTAGGCGTGTTGGTGTCAGCATAATGAAGGAACGTGCCCCGGAGCATCTGCCACCAGCTGAGAACACACACAAACCCAATTACTGCAGCCCAGCAAATTGCAAGCCACGATAATTCACTTAGAAATCTACATCCCCAGGTTAATTTGGTGTGACTTTTTGCATCGAGGCTCCAGCCTTCATGGATTGCAGGAGCCAACTCCCTGTTCTTCTGCTCCTGCTCTGTCGTTCACAGCAAACCACGGTGCGAAGTGGGTGTGCAGTGCCACAAAGGCAGCGACATTTCTGCTGGTGTCTCTGCTTTCAGCCAGCCTACTCGCTGGCTTTTGGGTTCTGAGGCTCATCCCCACACTCTGAAGTCGTGTTTGGGGTCAAACCCTCACGTTCTGCCCCGTATCTGTGCTGTTCCCCCCCGGTGAGCACAGCCCAGAGGGAGGCAGGGGCAGCACTTTATCACCAGCTCTGTGTGTCACTGAATCATCTCCTGCAATGGCTTTGACATGGGCCCAGAAATGTGGGTTTAACCTGCTCCCCAGAGCACGTGGCACCGTATTTCTGTCACCTTCAGAGCATCCCTGGCTGCCCCTGCTGGGAGCAGAGTCATCCTTGTGCCAAGTCCCTTTACAGGACCCACAGCAGCTGCTTTGCCATCTTGCTGGTTTGGGGATATTTTTTCCCAGCAAACTTGAAGAATTCTGCCAGATCAAAGTCACTTTTCTTTTTGACTAAAGCTCCCAGAGGGAGGGAGGGAGGTGTTCTGAGAGATGTACATATTTGTTTAGACTGGCACTGACTGGCCATTTCTTTGCACAGACGAGCTCTCAGCTCATAACCTGTCTCGTTCAATCACACTTGCAGCTCCTGGATTTTCCTCTGAAGCTTTATACATTTTCCAGCTGGTGGTTTGACAGAGCTCTCTGAACTCACCCTCACAAGAGCTGCACAGAGATTCTCTGTGTTGCTCTTACCATTTGGAGACAAGATTAAATTTATGGCTAAGATCAATTTGGCTTTTCTTGCTTTCCCCCCCACCATGGTGTGAATAAAAAAAAAATGCAGTTTCTTGGCTACATTATTAAATAAGTATTAACAATGGTTGTTATGAAGCATCTGATGCAGTTACAGAAGCTATGACCCCACTTTCTCCCAGGTGATGCCTGCAGCCCTTCACATGTGCTCTGCACACAGCTGAAAGGGGTTTATTTGGAATGACACCCCAGGTAGGAAGCAGAGACAGCCTCGAGGACACTTGAATTTTACTGGTTAATTTTTAACCCCCTGTGCAGGGGTCACTGTGAACAGCCCACAACACCAGCCATGGGAGAAAGGACCTGCACAGAGCCTGGATCTCCTCTGGATGCACTGAAGTTTGATGTGGCTCCTGTCTCTGGGGCAGGTTTGTTCTGAACAAAAGGGCAGTGCAGGTGTGCTGGGGAGGGACTAAAGCCAGAAAGGTGCTGCTGAAGGTGGCCCTGGCCCTGGCAGGGGGTTGGTCTTTCAGGTCCCTTCCAAAGCTCCCCAGGGGATGGCAGTGAGGGGGTGGAGGGGGCAGCAGGCTCGTGGGTTGGGCACGGGGATTGAAACCAGCAGGTTGCTGCAGAGTCAGGATTTCACTGACCTACCTGAACCCCACAGTCCCTGCTGCCATCAGCTCCCTGCCCCTCTGCTGTGTCCCTGTGGCACAATCCCCACTGCCCTAAAGCTCAGAACCTCGAGCTTTTCCACCCAGAGCCTCAGCACAAACCCTTGGTGCCCTTCTCTGAGCCTGGCACAGAGTGGTGCAGCTTGGCTGGCAAGGGTGTCCCCTCCCCAGCTCATCAGAGCCAGGGCTGCAGTTGATTAGTGCAGCAGGGAAGCGATGCTAAGCCGGGGTAAATGTGCTCCCTCCCTTTCATTATCCCACTTTTCCTCCACGGGCCCAGCGTGGCAGCTTGGGAATGCAGAATGTTTTTCCCTCATTTAAAAGGGCCTGGGCTTCGCTTTGCTGCTTTAAGTCTCTTTAAAGGCATTTCTGGATCTGTTAATTATTCATTATACCTTAATTATATTTAGTCCACCATCCAGCACTCTTTCTTTGGTGGAGAAAGTTGTTATTTATGAGTCAAAAGCTATTTAGGAAGCAGACAGTCTGGTATCGTCAAAAGACTTGGGGGAGCAGTTTAGATTATTAAAAGAAGCTTTGATTAAAGAGAGGGAGTTAATTTAACAAGTGTAACTGGTTTAATTTTTTTTAATTTCTTTTTTTGCTGGATGTGCAGAACAAAGCACATCCATGGATCTGTCAGGCCCCACCTGAAGCTGTAAAGACTCACTCAGATGCCCTGGGAGACGGGCAGGTCATTCTGTTTTATCTCTTTTGGGTGGTGTGAATGGTGTTTTGCAGTCCCCAGCCTCAGAAATAAAATCTGGCTGCAAGGGTGAAGTCAGAGGAGCTGCCTTTGATCCTGCCAGGCTGAGGCCAGACAGGCTGAGAACAAGTGGTGTGTGTCCTGTTTCATAGTGGAATATCATTTATTCTGTTGTGTCAGGGAGGGGAGGGGGTCACTGGAACCCCTAATTTTTCCTCAGTCACAGTGGCACTGACTTGAATCATCCAACAAGAATTAAAGGCTCATTTGTACTCAGTAGCTCTGGAGATTTCTGGTTTCTGAGGACTTCAGGGCAGGGATTATCTTTATCCTATGTTGGTTGAAAACAGGTATTAAAACCTTTGGCTCATGCCAAGAACCCAAAATACCATTAAACTGAAATTTTAGTTCATTAGTTTTTGGAAACAGATCATTTTCTTTCCTAGGACTGGGAAGGATTTTCTTTTTTATATTTTTTTTCATTACTCTTTTTTGTATAAAGAAACTAATCTTTAGACAAAAGTGCTGACTAAGCCAGGCTGAGGTTCACCTGCACTGATATCAAATATTTCAGTGGGTAGCTTGAGAAAACAGAGCCACAGTAAGTGCAACATAGATATAAAGATTCCTGAATGAAACAATGAAGTTCTCCAGCGTGGGTCCTCATAGCTTCAGGCTGAACAAACACTGTCCTAAAGACAGACTGGGATAAGGGAGAAAAGGGAAAAATGCAACTTCTCCGAGAAACAAGCCAAAAAAAACCCGACAAGATCTCACGTGAAGGTGGATTTTCCTGTTTGTGTCTGTCCTGTGTGTCCCTGGGGTGTGACCCCTCAAACTGCTGGTGTTAAACAGAACAGAAACAGCCATGGAACACCAGGGTGGCTTGTGCAAGTCTCTGTTTAATGACAGTGCTGCATGAAGACATTTGTTGGTGTCGCACGTACCTGGGACGGGCATTTTCACATTCCTGGCTCCTCAGGGAGCCGAGTCTGCACTGCAGCTTTCCACCACGGAGGTAGTGGCTTTATTTTTCCTGTTTTCCTTTTTTTGTTTGGTTGGTTTTTTTCCCAGCAGGATTGAATAAGCTGGTTAGACCTACTGTGGTTAATTCAGTCTCCAGTCAGGAGGATGAAGAGCGGAGTGGGAGCGAGCAGGCAAGCGGCAAACACAGTGCAGGCAGAATTCAGTGGCTTTTCATTCAAACCTGTTTGGGGGGGTGCCCAGAGCCCCCCTCCCGGGCTTCAGCAAGCTGGGAATCACAGGGAGGAAAAGCAGGAACGGGAAGACTCGATAAGCAGAACTAAAGCTTCAGTTATAAATAATAATGAATCACAAAACAGGGGCCGTAGCAAAGGGCCTGAAGTTCTGGGAGGGACAAAGAAACGGAATCTTCTCTTGGGGGTGTCTTAAAAACCAGAGCCATCCCCAGTGTGCCCTGCCCTCAGGAGTCTTTGGGAAAGCGGGGTGTTATTCCAGAGAGGAAGGAACAGCAAGGTCTGTATTTGCCAGGTTCAGCTCTGTGGGCAGGAGGTCTCAGAGTCCTTCCCGAGTTCTGATGATTCTTCAGAGGCTTCTGCAAACATCCTCCATCCCAGCCACGGGCTGCTTGTCCCTGTGTCAGGTGCTGTGCAAGCAGAGCCTGTCCTTGCCCTTGGCATTGGTTTATTCTCTGTGAAGCCAGAGGTGATGGTGGGATTTGGTCCTCTCTCCAAAAGAGTCCCGAAGGCTCCATTGACGGGTGGGAAGTGCTTCACTTTGTCGGTTGGAAGTGTAGATGGGAAAGGAAAACCTGCAGTGATGAACAGACATGGCACTGCCAGCATTCCAGGGGCAGTGGGGAGATAGATGATAGGTTCCCAGGAGGTACCTTTGAGCCTGGAGTGTTGGGAATGGGTGGCTGAAAACATCCCTGGGATGAAGGGTGGGCTGCAGGTGATTCCTCACCAACACTTACGCTCCAGGAAATGCCACCAGGGTTCCTTGGTCCAAGCTGGCAAACACATGGAGGACACTGGCCCTTTCTCAGCAGCTTTTTTTTCCTCCCCAGTGTTTTGGAAGATGTGGTGGCTGAGGTGAGTGGAGCTGTAAAGGTTCTGCATCTGCATTCAGAGACTAAATCCTGGAGCAAGGTACATCACAGTGCTGGAGGTGATGATTTACCCTGGGTTAACACTGAACACTAAGTAAAACTATGGCACAGAGTTAATATTCACATTCCTTATTCTGAAGGCTCACACCACCTTTTAGTGCAGGGCAAATATCACCTATGGCAACTTCCAAATGCTTTAAAGCTTTTTTTTTTGTCTATATGCATATTATTTTCTATTTTGATTCAGCTCCCCACCTGTTAATTCACTAAGACAAATGGCATCTTTCTACTTGCAAATATGTTAGAAAATAAAAAGAACAGTAACTTGTTACTATTTTTCTACCCAAAACCCAACTGACTTTGTCATCCTGTGAATGTTCTAAGTGATGCCAGTCTGAGTTGATTCCCATCACTGAGTGAGCTTGCTTGGTTAAACCTGGGGGAAAAAAGAGCAGCCAAGGTGTGCCTGAGATCTCTTGAGTCAGTGTTTCCAGTTTTTAGCTATGATCAGACCTTGAAGAACCAGGTCTGAACGTTATACAAGTTTGTGGGCTGAATATTAAAAGCCCTGGCTATCAGCCTCTGCCAGGAATAGCAGGGTTAGAATGGAAACCTTTTGGATTAGGGTGGGACTGCTGTCTCCATTTCAGAAAACAACTGAGATTATGGGTTGTAGCTGCTTGACATAATCTCTTCCTGCTACAGAGCTGGAACACCCCCTGCCAGCACAGGGAAATGCTTTGTTAGCAACACAGGAAAACCAGGGGATTGGAGAAACCCTTGGCACTGAACTTTATCTATTCTGAAGCAGAAATTATGTGAATGTTCCACAAACTGCATAGAGGGAAAGGGGACTATATTG
>NW_020955877.1:0-1690 GCF_003031625.1 Empidonax traillii
TTTTCAGGATTTTTTAAACAGATTGACATTGAAAGAAACCAGCAGGTGAAACCCCTCATACTGCTTCCAGAGCCTTAAGTGAGATTCATATCTCCCAACATTGCCAGCTTTAAAAGTGATAACTTGTTAAAGCTGGCTCTTCAGAATCTCTTTGTCAGTAAACTTGAGGTCTCTACCTAAGGTGATGTCTCTCAATATCCAGTGAAATATATTGATAGAACAACGGGACATGGCAAGGGAGGTCTAGATTTGATATTAGAAAAACTTTTTTCACTGAAAGGGTGACCTGTACCAAGCATTGGAACAGGTTGTTCAGGGAAATGGTGGAATCGTGCCTGGAATTTGTCGGTGTGTGCTGAGGGACATGGTTTAGTGGTGGACCTGACAGTGTTAAGTTCATAGTTGCTCTTGATCTCTTCCCACAAGGCCACCACTGCAGTCTCTTCATTATAGAAACTTTACCATGTAAAGTTAATGAAATTATCTTTAAGGAACAGCATAAATATATTAAGAATATCATGTCAAACCAGCTTTATTTCTTGCCCTGACAGAACACCTCTCCTAGCAGAAAAGGTAAACAACAAAGATAATTAATATATTTTGACTATAAAAGGCTTTTTAAAACAATTTCAGTGGTCCTTATCACGCGTACACTGAAAATATAATGAAATTAATGAAATCACCCACTAGCTGAAAACTGGTTCACTAAAATCTTTCACTTTCACTCTGAAATGTTGCTTTGGATTCATATAGGTCCAGCATTAAATGGAGAGTATAGTAAACTGGAATATAGGAGGGAAAAGGAAAACTAGTTAGGCAGGATTATGGCAAGATCTACACCCTAGGCCCCATTCCCAAACAAAAAAATCCCAGACAAATAGAGAAACCCAACCAAACAAACTTTATACTACATCAACACATGACAATAAAGTTACTTTAAAAAAAAAAAAAAATCTCATTCTGACAAGTGAATGTTATTGTCATGTGCATGTTACCCATGACATAGAAGAATTCTTTTCTGGTTGGTTTAGTGAATCTTTGACTGAAATATAGCATGAGATCTCAGATGTACAAAAAGCATAGAATGATTGGTGAGAGAAAAGCAGAACAACAATGATGAGAAGTTGAGAAAACATGGTCTACAGTAGAAGGTGAGGAATTGGTTTTGTTCAGTCTAGAAAAGAGAAGACTTTCTATAAAGACTTGAAGTCAACAGTTTCATTGTTAACAAATATTTATACTGATTAGAAAAATCCTGCTTACTGCAAGGGCAACTAAACTCTGAAATGTTCTGTGATGGGGCCAGGTAGAATATCCTTCCACTCTCATTTCTGAAGGAAAGACTAAATATGCACCTGTCAGAATGGTTTAGTGAGTTTAGACAACATTCATTCATTCATTCATGGCTAGGCTTCGCGAACGAAGATTTGAGAGGGGCTCTACCCACGCTTGCTACAAGCGCGCTGATGGCTAAAAAGGCCAATGCGAGATAGACAAGTCTGGTTGCAGAACGTACAGCAGAAAGACTCCCCAGGTGATATCGACAAGACGCGATTCTTTCTGCGTTGTCTTTTCTCCTCGAGAGTGATCCTGCGTGTGTTCTCAAAAGCAGCAGCAGCGTTATAGATGGTGTGTCTCCAGGCCTCCCGATTGGAGGCCAGGGTAGACCAATGGTTGTGGTCAATATTGC
>NW_020955877.1:3319-10366 GCF_003031625.1 Empidonax traillii
GTCCTTTGTTCTGTTCCCGACACTTCTCTTGCAGTTGTCTGAGAACAAATACCATGTCTGTGGTACCTCTGTTGGCTCGGAAACCACATTGGCTTTCAGGTAGAAGATCTTCTGCTATGGTGGGTATTAGTCTGTTCAAAAGAATTCTGGCAAGGATTTTACCAGCAATGGAGAGCAGAGTAATACCTCAGTAATTTGAGCAGTTAGACAACAATGACCTCTATGAACTTGGTATTTTCCCTCCTTCTGATACTCACTCCCTCCTTCTGACATCACTTCCTCCTGACGTTCCTATGGTTTTGTAATTCTATAATTGTATAGCTCATCACTAATATAGTTTTCTAGAAAGGTATAATTTGATCTCCAGTCACTGCAGCAAGGAGGGCCATGAGGCCTTACTTTACTAAAGTTGAATCAAAATCTGTGCAAAGAACATGTCAGAAACATGAAGACTGTTTTGATATGTACAGCAGCAACAACTTCTGAGAAAATAGTTACAGAAGTAGGTTAAAATCAAATCGTATCCATAATAACCCTTCACTAGAAGACAAGAGAGAACTACCAAAAGATTATTCATAACAAAAAAATAAATTATGTACACCACTGGATAAAAAACAATCTATCTCTAAAAAACAATTGTTGGTATTTTCCATTGTAAAATACAAACATGTTCCAGATAATAGAAAAAAACCACATAAACAAACAAAAAACCCCCCACCTCAAAACACAAACAAATAAGAAAACCCTAAAGCCAAGGAGAAATAGAACTTAATTTTAAAGAAACACTAGCTTAACAAAAACAACTTCAGCTCATTTTCATTAAGCTCTAGTAAGTTCACAAGTCTAACTTTTGACAAACGCTCTCTATCACACTAATGCTTTATCAATTAAACTGTGTCTTCTGGGAGACTGGAAATTGTTTCTAATGATGTGAGGCAGCATTGTCTCTTCACTCACAATAAAAGTAGCTTTTATTGGCCTTAGCTAGTACCAGTGAGGTTTCTTTTATTTAGAGAAGAGAAAAACATGCCATGAAAGCTATTGTAGTAAGAGCCTGAAAAGCAGACTTTTATGGTTCTTAAACTTTTTAATTTCACTTATACAACCTGGTGCTATTTTTCTAAGTCTTCTTTACTATACTATGACATTTTAAAAATAATTTGGTTTATATATATGTTCTTCGCTTATGTACTTTTATTCTCCCCCCCCTTTTTTTTTTTTCATTTAAATACATGCATGCCGGAATACCAGTTAAATTTAACTAAATAATAATTAGTCTGGTTTTTCTTTCCCCAGCAAGGTAGACATGTAAAATCTTAAAATACTATACCTTAACACAGTATGAATTACCAAAAGTAATGTTTTTTTGTAAAATCAGTAGTGACAAACTGGAGAAATTACAGAAACCTCCCATTCAATCCAATCTAATTGGTTCAAGCCCAGGCAAAGCCAATAGTGTTGGAGGACTTTTTATATTATAATTAAGTTCCACTGACCTCTGTGAACTAACCTGTTCTGGTTGTGGTCTAGTCTAGCATGAAAGTTTCCTTTTGATATTATAAATGCAAAAATGAGAGTCAGTTGTTTAAATGTGACAAAAATTTCCAATAAATTAGTTTATATGTATTGATGTATATTAGATGGTGTTTCCACCTAATGTTCTGGTTTGCAATCTCATTATATATTCCTTCCATACAGGTGATTGCAATGCAGTTCAGGTTTATTTTAAGTAATCCTGAGGGAGGGAGTGATAAAGCATCTGGAAATAATTGCAAGAACACAAACAAAGAAAATAGGATCATATGAATTTCTGCAAGACTTCGTACCTTCCTACTTTTTGCTTCAGTTAGCAGGGGATGAGATAGAATTGAAGGAGACAGAGGACAGGAAGGAAATTGTAGAGGGAGATGTCAATACTTCTAAATTTATTATTTTTTTTTAAGAAACGAAATGGAAGAACAGCAGGTACAGGAAAATTTTAGAAGATATGTTGAGTAACTGGGGTTCTTTGCAGAAGAGAAATAGACAGCAGATTCTTGGAAAGAAAAGTTTCCATTGTTCACATATGTTACACATAATGGGCTATTTTCTAATGTAGTGTAGAATACTTCTACTGTAATTTGACCTTACCAAATGTTTATATGTGGTTGTATTTATGAAACTCCACAGGATATAGTAAAAGGGAAATACTTTTCCTCCTTGAGGAATGTGCATTGCCCAAATTTGATTACTGCATGAACACTTTTTACTCTTTTTAAATGGAAGATAACCCTTCCAAAGTGTAGGCAGTATAGAACACAACTAAGATCTTAGTCAACCTTTCATATTCTATGAGTATATCAGTGCACACAATTAGAGAATATTGTGGAAAAAGAATAGATAGTAACATTAATATATTATTTCAAGACTTTATTGGCACGGTTTTTGCTTCAAATAATCACAACGTGGTTGTTGTACTTTGTGATCTTTGAAAGTATAGACTTTCTTTAGAATTATGTACTTCTTTATTATAATGTATGACCATTTTTACAATGTAAGACTGTTTCTACTATTTATAGATAATTCCAGTGTAGTGTTTGAACATATAAATTTTTATATAATTTAATCTATTACAAAGGAGTACTTCTTCCTTCAGTAATCAGCTTATTCACTGGTGGCAGGACAACCAGTTCAGACTGGGCTTGACACTGCTCACTTCTTTGATCACTGGAGACCAAAGCCTGAACAACTGTGATGGCACTTTTTGAACCCAACAGGAATCTGCTCTCATTTAATAGCAATTCTCTCTAAACACACCACTAACCAAGAAAATTACATATTGATTCAATGCACAATATTTGTTTGGGTGATTTTCAATTCCAGTGAAGTGCTGCTTGACTCTGACACATATATTTGAAGATGATATACACTACACACAGAACTGGCTTCACTTCAATGCCAGAGCTTTTCAGGTTTATATTTCTCATTAACTTTACTGTATTTTTTCTTTCTGTTTCTCGATAGAGTAAAAACAGGTGTTTTAACAATTAGGTAAGATAATTAATAAAGAAGAAAGAGGGCAAACTCATTTCCCTTTTTTTTTTTTTTTTTTTTTTTAACCTCCGCTACAACTTTTCCAACTGATTTTGTTCTGTATTCTGGTTTATAACATACTGGCAAATCTCAGGGCCATCAAAAGAAGAGAAATATTAGAAAAGTATAATTAAAAGTATGTAAATTTTCTTACTCTTTAGTGTTCAAAAGTAAAGGGTCATATCCACAAAATAATAGGGCAGTTCTTTGACTACATATTTATAGGATTGTATTATTTAATATTTTTCACTTTATTAATGAGAACTATTACTTCCTTCAAAGGAAACATGGATTTTTATACACTGATAACTTGAGATCTAGGGATTTAAAGAGAAGACACACCAGCTTCTGTGACATTCAAGATATATTTTAGGCAGGAAAGTCACACTGCACGTTCTGAAGGAATCTTTTTTCATTATAAAATACTGTATGTTTGAACAAAGGCATTCACATTTTACACTACTACAACTCATGGATGTTCTTGACATATTTAGCCACAGTGGGAACAGAAACCAATACATTTCTGATTTATGTGTCAGTAAAATCCCGTTCAGATTGTAATGTATGTGACTAATCTATATCTAAACATTAAGCACAGTCTAAATTTATTTTTCAAATTTCCTGTATAGAATATCTTAGATATCCTTATTTTAATATTTTTAGATAACTCTAAGTTACAATATAGATTTTAGGGTGGTTGAATTCTATTCAGCAACAAAAGTGATTTTTAATTTTTTGTTACTTCTCAAACACCTTAGGATATCTGAACATGAAAGGTCTTTCACAGCTAAACTGAGAAAGAGATTTAGGCGTGTGCAAATTCAGGAACAAAACATCTGCCTTTTAAGCTCCCCAATTCTCAAGTGCATACCTAAACTATTCTGTTCACTCTAAACTGTGCTGGAAATGGTGAAATGCCTTCATCAGCTGTCACAGAAGGACACATGTACAATACATTTGCCTATATAACAAAAAATTTTTCAAACTTGTAATTGAAAAAATCTTGAGCCAGACACTTTAAACTTGAAAGCATCCTCACCAGTTCAGGAGGTGACACCTTTTGAACAGGCTGATATGTAACAGGACAAAATCTCCACCAAAAAAAAAAATCTCCACAAAAAAACCCTCACAAACAAACCACACCCCCCCCCAAAAAAAAAACAAACACAAAAAAACACCCAGAAACTGTTGATGAATGCACAAAAGAGGAAATGTGGTGAGAAAGCTACCAAAGGCTGTATATGGACCAAACAGGCTTAAAAGTAATTCAGAGCTTTTTAAAAAGAAAACCATCCAGCCATTCCTTCTCTTAGAAGTTCTTTTACTTCCAGGAGGGGCGGTTAAGTTTGATTTTTTTTTTTTTTTTTAAATGTTATTGTAATGCAGACACTTTTCGTTGTACACTCCAATCTCAATAGAATTATTGCTGGGCAAGTCACATATTTTACAAGCACAGAAAAACCTCTAAAACAGAAGGGGGTTTGAGTCAGGCCCTTAAGCTTACTCTAACATCCTAGTGATATTTAAATGTTCATGTGAGTTTGAACAGATTAATTAGCAGTTATTGATTTGCAAGAGTAATTACTATGTCAGATGTATCTAATTCATTTCTGTATTACAGTGCTTTAAAAAGTATTTTTCATAGAGTTTAAAAATTTTAAGGTTCAATTTTAAGGTTATCATCATAATAACAATCTTTCCTCACAATATAAAGACAGGAAAACATGATCATATTTATATTTATATATACTGAACATCCATTTAAATTATATATATATATATATGTATAGGAACACACAGTATCCTGCAGGAAATACTTTTGGCTGTAAGGTCAACCCCCTTTTTTTTTTTTTTTTTTTTAATATACAGTTATTTTACTGTTAGTATTACAATGATTTCCGCCTAAAAAATGCCTCAGTAATCAGAGATTTGTCTGGTTTCTGCTACTAATAGTAGTTTGTTTCTGTTTTCTTTAATCACATTTAACAACTTAAAAGATAACTTCTAGTCAAATGTACAGACACTTCCTGTAAATCACAAAATATTTTTAATGCCATTTCTGATGGAAATAATTTGAAAATTAATTATGGCATGCATATTTATGCATGTAAACATAATAGAAGGCAAACAGTATTGGAATCCTGTGGTGGTACTTCTTTATTACATCAAGGCATTGAAAATCTGTACTATTTTAAACATTATTGTCTGTGGATCTACAAGGGAATATTTTTTATGATCTGTCAAAAATTCTCCTCATACTAGTTTCCTTTTATGCAATTCATACTTAAAACTGTACTTTTAAATATGTAAATGACAATCAAGGATGCCAGAACCCAGGTTTCATGTGTGACTGAAGCTAACTCATATTTGGACCTAGAATCATAGAATGATTTGGGTTGGAAGGGACCTAGTTCCAACCTCCCCTTCCATGGACAGGGACACTTTCCAATAGACCAGGTTGCTTCAAGCCTCATCCAACCTGACCTTGAACATTACAAGGGCTGGGACATCCACAGCTTGTCTGTGCAACCTCTTCCGGTGTCTCACCACCCTCAAAGGAAAGGATTTTTTTCCTGCTGTGCAATTGGAACCTACTCTCTTTCAGTTTAAAGTTATTCCTCCTTGTCCTATCACTGCAGTTCCTGATAAGAGTCCCTCTCTGACTTCTTTATAGACCCTCTTCAGATACCAGAAGGTTGCTTTGAGGTCTCCACCCAACCTTCTCTTCTCCAAGCTGAACAACCCCCATCTTCCTCAGCCTGTCTTCATGGGGAAGCTGCTCTAGTTCCCTTATCAACTTTTTTACCCTCCTCTGGACTTGCTCCAACAGTTCCATGTCCTTCAGCCTAAAAATGAAGAATACAATGGTCCATGGTGCTGAACAACTTGTCTTGGAAGTAAGGGAAAATTTGAAGGAAATCAGATACTGAAACACTCAAGCTTGCAGATAGGAAATTTTTGCAGGAGGGAAAAGTCATTAGTCCTTTGTAAAGGATTGAGAAAGGAAGAGAAGGAAAAGGGAAATTGAACTATTAAAGTTCTTTAATTTTATGATTCTGTTATTAATTGTAAATTATTCTTTTGTGTGATAGTGTTTAATAATATATATGAGCATTCTGAGTGGTTGCATTTTTAAAGACATATTTTTAAATGAGGCAAATTCAATGAAGCTCTCCTGGGAGTCTATTCCACTAAGACAATTAAGGGTGTTTCTAATTTATTTTTCCTTTTGAAATAATTTTACTATGCTTCAGAACATGTCCATGCTCCATGCTGAAAATGCAGATATTGCCACGAAATATTACTGCACTGTTACAGAGGCAAAAATCCCAGCAGGAAAACTAATGTTGCCTCTACTGTCTGGGCTGAATTCTGATTAGTTTAATTGAATTCTGCCTGCCTAAATTTGTGCTGCAGGGGATAAAGCAGGCAATTCAGTCTTCATAGTCATGTAGCTACAACCTCACTGAGAAAGTCAGCTAAGGTGCCAAGAAAGCTAGTTGTGAGGGAATCTAAAACAATCACATATAATTGTTTAGATAAGAGTGGCTTTACATACCAGTGTAATTAATTTATCAAAATAATGACTATAATGCTATTAAAAATTAATTGTCTTTGAAAGTCAAACAAAAGGATGTTTGGAGTTTGATAATGGTCAAATTATACTGACCTTGAATAATATCTCTGTGCTTCTGCACTTCTGTAGTTATTTACACAATTTTTCTATTTTATTCCTAAGACACAGAAATTTTGATCAGTTTTCCCAACAGGAGAAATCAAAATAGCGTGCAGGAGAGCACATTTCCTAAAGGAAGCCTGAGGCACTACTAAGGTTATGATCCTCTGAGTTGTAATCTTCTCCAGAAGGGTGTGAGCTTTACAGTTGAATATCTATCTGTAAAGTAGCAAAAGGTTTTGTTCTTTACTCCCGAGGTCAACTACATGGTCTGTTCAAATCTGTAGCTAAGAATATCC
>NW_020955877.1:11285-18796 GCF_003031625.1 Empidonax traillii
GCACATTTCCTAAAGGAAGCCTGAGGCACTACTAAGGTTATGATCCTCTGAGTTGTAATCTTCTCCAGAAGGGTGTGAGCTTTACAGTTGAATATCTATCTGTAAAGTAGCAAAAGGTTTTGTTCTTTACTCCCGAGGTCAACTACATGGTCTGTTCAAATCTGTAGCTAAGAATATCCCCTAATCCTCCAGAACAGCGGAACTGTAACCACACTGCTTCTGGGGCATGGCACCTACCCAGTGCTGTGTGTGGGAATTCTGTGCATGAATTTCATATGTCTCAAGCCAAAACTGAGCCAGGCACCATTTTGACAATTTCACAGAACAAGGAATATAATTCACAGCCTGACTCATTAAGTTAGAACCATGTAATTTGCTGCGTAACCTAAGAGATTAGGGTAAAGAAAGCCATGAAATAACTGCTCCAGCATTCAGCTTCCCCTTTGAAAAGAAGTAAGAAGACTCTGGAATATTCTTATTCAGATGCTATTAATGTTCAGGTTTTTTTTTTTTTTTGGTTGGTTGGTTTTTTTTGTTTTGGGGGTTTTGTTTTTGTTTTTTCTTTTGTTTGGTTTTGGTTTTGTTTTTTTGTTTTGTTGTTGTTTGGTTTTGGTTTTGGTTTTGGTTGTTCTTTTTTTTTGGGGGGGGGGGTTGAGTGGGCAATGGAGAGGAGAGTCTTACTGAACAATTTACACTCATTTAAAAAGAAAAAAACAATTTAGCTGGCTGTCCAGCGTTTCCTATTGTCTTTGAATCACGGAATTGCAGAATTGTTAGGATTGGAAGGGACCTCTAGAGATCATCTAGTCCAACCCCCTTCCCAAGGTAGGTTTCACTGGAACACGTCCCGGTTGGTTTTGAATGCTTTACTGGGCAACCTGTTCCAGTGTGGTGCTACCCTCAATGTAAAGACCTTCTTCCACATGTTGAGGTAGAAGTTCTTGTGGTTTAGGTTATGGTCATTGCTCCTTATCCTGTCACTGGAAACTACTGAAAAGAGACTGGCACCATCCTCTTTGCACTTGCCTATCACGGGTTACGGGGGTCCCGTGACAAGACCCAGTGGCACATTTTGCATGGGAGACGAGTCACGCAGAGGATGACCCACAAAATGGCCGTTTATTAAAACAAGATGACAGTTTATATACTGGGGAATACAGAAGATTCAGGAATAGAAGGTAGGACCCTGGCTAGGAACATCAAATCCTGAGAGCTACTGATATGGGGACTTGGATGGATAGGCTGTTTGGATATGTCAGGTTACTTAGGGGGAAGGGAGAGCTGGGGGAACAATGGAAGAACTGTCCTGGGTGCATGGACAGGGGAATTTGCTGAGGGTGCAATGCTGCAGCCTTGTAGCTGAGCTGGTTCCCAGGCAGTTCTGCACAGCTGAAGTTGCTAGAAATCTTCTAGAGAGATCTCTTCTTCTGAGCCTTCCTTGCAACGCTTTTTCATCTCTCTCCACTCTCTGTAGGCCTCTTCTGGTCCACCCCTGACACCTGCCTTTGAGATATTTATATGCATTAATGAGATCCCCTCTCAGTCTTTAGATATACAGGTCTATCTCCCTCAGTTTCTCCTCATAACATAAATGCTCCAGACCACAAATCATCTTTGGAACCTCTGCTGGACACTCTGCAGTACCTCCCCGTCTTTCTTGTACTGAGGAGCCTAGGACTGGACACAACACTCCAGGTGTGGCCTCACTATGGCTGAGTAGAGGATCCCCTCCCCTGCCGTGCTGGCCACACTCTTCCAGATGCACCCGAGGATACCAGTTGTCCTCCTGGCCACCCGGGCACACTGTCATCTTGTCATTCAACAAGACTCCCTCGTCCTTCTCAACAGAGCTGCTCTCTAGTAGATCAGCCCCCAACCTGTACTGGTACTTGGGGTTATTCCTCCCCAGGTGCAGGACCCTACACTTGCCTCTGTTGAACCCCATTAGGTTTCTCTCCACTGAACTCTCCAGCCTATCAAGGTGCCACGAAATGGCAGCACAAGCTTCAGGTGTATCAGCCACTCTCCCCAGTTCTGTATCATCAGCAAACTTGCTATGATATAAACATTCTATCCCTTCATCCAGGTCGTTGATAAACAAGTTGAATAAGGCTGGACCCAGTACTGATTCCTGGGAAATGTCACTGACTACAGGCCTCCAGCTGGATTCTCCTTTGCTGAGTGTGACTCTTTGAGCTCTGCCATTCAACCAGTTCCTGCTCCACCTCACTGTCCATTCACCTAACCCACATGTCCTGAGCTTACCTACAAGAATGTCATGGATGACAGTGTCCAAAGCCTTGCTGAAATAGAGTTGGACAGCATCCACTGCTCTCCCCTTGTCTACGCATCGTGCCATGACATCGTAGGAGGCTATCAGATTGGTCCAGTATTATTTCCTCTTAGTGAATCCAATAATAAAACACTTCTCTGCTCTCTAGTGATCAGCAATAGGACCTGAGGAACCTCATGAAGCTGTATCAGTGAAGATTTAAGCTGGATATTAGGAAAAGGTTTTTCAGTCAGAGTGTTGTTGGGCACTGGAACAGGTTTGCCAGGGAAGTGGTCACAGCACTAAGCTTGACAGAGTTCAAGAAGAATTTGGTAAACTCTCAGTCTTATGGTTTGTTTCTTGGGGTTTTCCTGTGCAGGGCCAGAAGTGGGCTCTATGATCCTTGTAGGTCCCTTCCAGCTCAGGTTATTTTATAAATCTATGATTCTATAATTATCTATTTCCAGTTATTTATTGCGTGTTCTATAGTAGCTTTACTCCAAAACAAACATAAAATTTATCACATCTGATTTGTACTTGGGAATCCTGCAAGATTAAGAAAGTACCAGCAGCAGAAGAAAGACTACCTAAGAATTACTAGAATGATTCAGAAAGTGTTGATATACGCTACACTAAACATCAAAAATATTAGTCGTTTATTAACTATCTCTATTCAAGACTTTAAGCTAATCAGAACATCAAGATTATCCCAGTTTTTCAAAATTAAAGTTATATCTTTGACATTAGTCAATCTAATACTTATGAAAAAGAAATCACTCTCACTCACATATAATATATCCAAACCCTGTAAAAGGAATAACCAGTACATACAAATCCCAGCTGTTGGGATTGCGTATTTGAAGTTCTCCACCTCCTTTTTCTCTCTCTTACATACAATGAAATAGGAATAACATTAAAATATTAGATAGAGAAGTGGTGCAAAACACAGGTAACTACCTTGGGTAGAAATGTCTTGTATTTCAATTATTTCTAATTTTTTAAATTAGAAATATAAACTAGTACATGCAATTTGATTTTAAATAATTTACTTTAATATCATATAGAATCCTTCAAAATAATAAATGCTTTAATTAACTCTTACTTTGATAAATGTTAAACTATTTTAATAGAATTTAAGTGCAGAAGTACTATAATGAAGTTATCTGCTAATGTGAAATTATCTTAAGGTGAAGAATTTATCAGAAAAAATATTATTTGAAATGCATTATAGACAAAAAATATTTTGCCCAACTGCAAAAGAGAATAGTTATTATTGTTTTTCAGTCTTGTTTCCTCTCATTTGTACTGGTGAAAACTTGGAGAAATGCCAGTGAAGTCAATGGACTTGAACTTGTATAAAACGCTGATATAAAACTGGGATGACTAAGAGCAGTCTCTCCTGTGAAACATATAAACTTTACCATCCATGCAAAACTTATGCTTCAGTGATTACTGTTAATACATATTCTTGTGACAACGTGACAATTTGCAAAGATTATGATCTAGGTATTTTATGTTCATTTTTATTTCAAGCTTCATTTGTGGCAAAGGATCATTAAGATTGGAGATGATTAAAAAAGAAATAAGAGAAAAAAGAAGACTACACACTTTTACTCTCAAAATTATTAGTTTCCTTTTACCAATACATTTTTTAAAAGTAAGTTGGATGTAGTGAAATTTCATCAGGAAGGTTCCTTATAGCCAAAATCATATTTCTCTTTAAGAGAAAAACTCAAACAACGGGACTTGTAGGATTCATATTCAAGGCCCTTATCGGTGTGTTTATAACACTTAATTGGTCATTTGAGGGAGTAGAGAGCTTTTTCTTTCCAGACCTTTGTTCTTCAAAGGATATTGTATATGGAATTGTCTCACTGTTATCTCATTAGTGGGGACAAGAGAAGACAACTGTCAGAGTTGTCAGGAAATGATGTCCATGTTATCCATCTTGCCTCATTGAGGATGAATGCCCAAGTGGCAAGGTTTTGCTGATAGCAAAGCACTGACTTTAGGTTAACTAGCTGCTCATTACAATGATACAGTCAGTGTTCTCCTGGGCTTTGACACTGCTATGTCTGATCATTTAGCATCATCTCACTAATTCTTTTACCTCATATGTTGACTTGCTTTAAAGGAACAACTTTGTTCACAATAGCATATATTTATATAGCCAGGAAATACTTATTCAAACACTGCCAGTCAGTAAACCTCAGAAAGTAAAGTGGAATACTGCCTAAAGAAGTAATATCTTAAATATGACGATAATGTGAAAAGATAATATTAGTGTTTCTTGTAATTTGATCTATATTTTATCCTTTCTAAATTAATAGCAGATTTCATGATCCCACTTATTGAATTATAGGTATATAAAATCTGCCTCTTTAGAATTAGTGGGAGGATTTTTATGTCTGAAGAGCAACTGGAATTTTAGCAAAGGCTCCTTTCTGTCATGAAATGAGAGATGTAGCATCTTTTAATTCTGTTGAAGGTAATGGAAATTTTCACTACACGTGTAAACATCTAGTCTTTCTTAAACCTTATTAAAGTCTTGGCCTGAACAGTAATTTTGGCATTGCTTTCTACAGCATTGCTGTGAATTTTATGTAATCTATTGTCTTTTAACATTATGCTTGTTGTGTATCAATTTTACTGCATGTAGTTATTCTTACAGTATAAAGTAATATAAGAGCACCAGCTTATAGATTCTAGAGCATAAGCTACTTCTTAATCCCTTTTTAACTCAAGTCACTCTATCCTGGATAACATCACACTTTTTAAAGATACATCTTTGTTAATTTTTCACTAGCTATTTCTGAATACATCAATTTAATACCTCTTGCTCTCAATTTGTTTAGCAAATAATGACATGAAGTTATGTTAAACCATGTTTTTTATACAAGTAATGAAATAATTCTAATATCAAGTACAACTACCTTATAATCAGATCTAGATATCTGCTTTAGAGCAACTATATGAAAGAAAGATATTTTCCTCTTTACAATTCAAAAGTCTATTCTGTCAAATTTTATCTCTTTCTATAAAAATTCAACCTAATTCTTGGCTCAATGGCAAAACAATGGCACACTGATTTCCTGAAATACATTCAATCATTTGACAAAGTTACTGATCTGGGATTGTGTGGAGACACTATTAATCCTTTTAATGGAAATTATAAACTTATTTCTTCTTATTATCCTGTGAAAGTTATGACCTGCAAGACAAGTCTCATTCATGTGTATTATAGCTCAGTGGATTCCATACTATAACATTATGACATTTTTATAGATATCTTACCACCTTAGTTCTAAAATCTTACTTCTCTTAAATCAATTGACTTAGCTGAATTACCAGACGGTTTGCATTTCTGTATTTGGCAGAGCAAACAGCTAACTGAAAAGCTTTGACTTACCTTAGCGGGTAAATAAGAAAGCAATTTGTCTTTGTTCTGTTATTCAAGGTATATTGATATATGCCATGCCAATGACAGCAAAAATCAGACATAATTATCATAACTTTTCTGATATTAGTTGCAGAACATTCTGATTTCATAACTGGACTTTTATATTTTCTTATTGAAGTTCCATTTCAGTGTGGTAATGTACCAAATTTTGGGCCAGAATATGCCAGTGTGTGCTTCAGAAACTTCACTTGAAGTTTTACTTACTTGACTCTGGAATAATTTGACTGTATTTCACCATAAAATAGAGAGTAGTTTGCAAAGAAAATGTGATTAAAAGTGAAAAGTTCTGGGGTATGTCTGCTTTGACAAATTCCTAAAAGGGAGATACCTCCAAAGTTAGTGATTTGTGTGTAACAACTCTGAGGTAGTTTCTTTTATGTTCTTCTGGTCTCCATTCTGTCCATTCAACAGTGATGTGAGTCAAATTACTTAATTAATTAAATCTCTAATTAAATAAATTCGAAGTGGCTCAGGTATATAGACAGGGACAAGAGAGTAGAACATCATTAGCTAGGCACCATATATGTACTTAAGAAACTTTCTAGTGAAAGAAGTTGTTGGTTAAATATAAAAATAATATCAGAAGGAATATTATCTTGATAAATCAGAAAAAAAGGAAAGCAAATGATTTAGCCAGCCAATGACTTACACATGAAGGGTTTTTCTGGAAACCATATAGTTCCACTTTACTGGACTAGGAGTTTCATCAGAACTCGAATGTACTGATTTCAGTTGAATAGAAATGTAAATTCTATGGCAACACCTTCACATTCATAAAAATAATTTTAATACTATGAGTTCTTTCCAAACATTATTAATTTGGTAAATCCAAAGTACATTCAGATATCATTTATAAAAAAGAAAATATAGATTTTAGCATTTTAACTGCATATTTATGGGGTTGACATTTATATCTAAATACTGAATTTGCAATATACCCTAAAAACAGAAAAAGCAAACCAACCAAAACTGGTTTAGTAGAACGCACAATGTAGTTCCTCATTTACAATTTATATAGTTCAGTTTAAGGTGCTAAAATGTCAATTATTTAAAAAGTTAAAAATTACTCTCTGTATTTCCCAACAAGCAGATATAATCTACATGAATTTCACAACATGATTATGTGTCCCAAGCAACACATAATTTTGCTTGGGAACTGAATTAGACTTAGTGAGTATTGTATAAAGTCCTATCTTTTCTATGCTTTGAACTTTTCCTACTTATTCCAGTCTGACAACTATTTTACCCAGGTTTGAATTTAACAATCAAAACTCTATCCAACAATATGCAAGCACTCCTTATACTGGAAGTATAAATCCTAAAACTCATTTAATAGCAAGTTCTTTCTACTTCAAACTTATTTAAAGCATATACAGACTTTTAAGAGCAGGTCAGAAGAGTATTCTTTTCTTTTTCTTCCAAATTAAAGAATCCAGTCTTGAGTCAGAAAAATATTAAAGTAAAGTATACACTCAAAATATATCAAAGCAAGTGAAATAGGAAGTTTTATCAGCTTCTTTTTGAACCTTTGGAATCAGTTTTCTTCTACAATGATACCTATTTGCCCCAAAGTAATGCCAGTATAGACAGGATGACAGAGTAGAACCAGGTATTGGAGCAACCTTGACATTTCAGATTTCCCAGGTGTTCTCCCCTGTACATTTATGGTATGCTTTTTGAGAACAAAAAGTTTGGTTAGGTACAGAAGCCCATTTCCTAGAAAGCTGGGAGTTATTAATATTTCTTTTTCTCTTTTTTTTTTTTTTTTTTTTTTTTTTT